>NC_048225.1:107157559-107187438 GCF_002007445.2 Ailuropoda melanoleuca
AACTAATCTTTGACAAAGCAGGAAAAAATATCCAGTGGAAAAAAGTCTCTTCAATAAATGGTGCTGGGAAACATGGGCAGCTATATGCAAAAGAATGAAACTTGACCACTCCCTCACACCATACACAAAGAGAAACTCCAAATGGTTGAAAGACCTCGATGTGAGACAGGAATCCATCAAAATCATAGAGGACAACATAGGCTGTAAACTCTTCGACATTGGCCACAGCCACTTCTTTCATGGCACATCTCCAAAGGCAAGAGAAGCAAAAGAAAATAATGAACTTGTGGGACTTCATCAAGATAAAAAGCTTCTGCACAGCCAAGAAAGCAGTCAAAAAACTAAGAGGCAGCCCACGGAATGGGAGAATATATTTGCAAAAGACACTACAGATAAAAGACTGGTATCCAAGATCTATAAAGAACTTCTCAAACTCAATACATGAGAAACAAATATATAAAAAAATGGGCAGAAGATATGAACACTTTTCCAATGAAGACATAGAAATGGCTAACAGACACATGAAAAAATGTTCAAAATAATTAGCCATCAGTAAAATTCAAATCAAAACTACCTTGAGCTACCACCTTACGCCAGTTAGAATGGCAAAAATTGACAAGATAAGAAACAAATGTTGGAGAGGATGTGGAGAAAGGGGATCCCTCTTACACTGTTAGTGGGAATTCAAGTTGGTACAGCCACTTTGGAAAACAGTGTGTAGGTCCATCAAAAATTTAAAAATAGAACTATCCTATGATCCAGCAATTGCACTACTGGGTATTTCCAGTTACAGATACAGATGTAGTGAAGAGAAGGGCTATATGCACCCCAATGTTCATAGCAGCATTGTCCACAATAGCTACATTGTGGAAAGAGCCGAGATGCCCTTCAACAGACAATTGGATTAAGAAGATGTGGTCCATATATACAATGGAATATTACTTAGCCATCAGAAAGAACGATTACTCAACATTTGCAGCAACATGGACGGGACTGGATGAGATTATGCTAAGCGAAATAAGTCAAGCCAAGAAAGACAATTATCATATGGTTTTACTCACTTATGGAACATAAGAAATAGCAGGGAGATCGGTAGGAGAAGGAAGGGAAGAATGAAGGGGGGCGTAAACAGAAGGGGGAATGAACCATGAGAGACTGTGGACTCTGGGAAACAAACTGAGGGCTTCAGAGGGGAGTGGGGTGGGGGATTTGGATAAGGCCGGTGATGGGTATTAAGGAGGGCATGTATTGCATGGAGCACTGGGTGTTATACGCAAACAATGAATCATGGAACACTATATCAAAAACTAATGATGGTGAATAACATAACATAATAAAAAAATTTAAAAAAAAAGTTTGCATACATATAAGTCTTCCTATAGAAAAATCTAAACTTTTAAGTGTGAGAAAATATATATTACATAATGACAAAAGAGGAGGGAAATTCACTCAGTTTAACAACAATTTATTTACTGATGATATCATTTTGCTCAATTCTAATTAATATTCAGGAAGTGTACATTTCCTCCAGGGGCTTGGCAGTAGAAGTGAGTTAGGCAAGCCCATACAATCCCATTTTTCCTAGTTGAATGCAAGCAACACTCATTACTTCAGCAAATCATGTGTATCTTCCCTTGTAGCAAACACATCCTTTAGATATCAGTTTTCATTTTCTCATTAGATTGGCAAGAGCTAAAGGAGAACCTTACTCTACCATGAAATTCCATTTTCCTTTACTTAGAGTGAAGTTGGAAAGATTATCTATGCATTTTTAAAGGATTCTTTAAGAATGTTTTTGCATTGCTTTTGTGTTCAGCAGATTTGGAAGGATTCCCTGACCTGACAATCTCCCTAACGGTGGAAATCCTCCCACCCACTGTTCACATTAGAGTGATATTTGAACATGCAAAATGAATCATCTCAGTCTCCCATCTTCAGACTTTCTCCACTTGATTAATTTTAGTTAGATCTGTCCTTATGAAGACAAAGAACTATTAAATTGCTTTAATACCTTTAAAAGGATGGGCCCTGACAATCTGTGTAGCCTCATGTCACAACACATGCATCCTTCACCCCATTCCCTTTTGTATTTTCTCCAGCCCTAAGGGCTTCTTTTTATGTGCTATTTAGGTGAAATGCTCTCTGTCCTACTGCACAACCATGCAACATACTTCACAGGGCTTTTCAAGGTGGCATCTTTACATGTACATTGCTATCATTTCAGCTATTTCTTTCTCTTTCCACGAACCTATACTCCCCATATGTGTAGAGATCATGTCAATTTTAACTTTATTTTAGAGCCAGAGATTATATCTATTGCACTGTAGCTATTTGATAAAATTGTTTAAATGTATGATGAATATATTTTTATCAACTGAATTTAGTCACAGGGACAATTTCCTTCTAAAACTGGCCCTTGGGCAGCTAAGAAGCATTTTCTTTAGTGCCTAAAGAATGCATCTTTCAACCCTAATTATTATTTTAAATATGCAAGAGTCAAACTCTGCCTTTTTAACTCCTGCCAATCATACTGTTGTGTTTAAAATTGTGCATATTCAAGTCAGATTACAGTTCTGTGCTTTTAATAATTGTTTACTAGCTCAGCACCTCTCTTTATTAAAGACAGGCCTTACATTGGTTTTCACTAGGGAGTAAAAACCAAATGAAATACTACTAATTCATAAGCTCTTTAAGTCCAGACACAACCTATTTGGGGGAAATTTGCTGCTAATTTTGCTTTGCTCTTACTTAAAAAAAAATACGCTGAACAGCAATAAAGTCTTCTGCAATAGTAGATCATATGATTTTTCTGATTTTGGAAGGGGAAGACATTTTAAATAACACAATATCTAAAAATAAATATAATGTTTAAAAATATAATTAAAAAATGTTTTTAAAAATTTTAAGTGAAAAAAATTTAAAAAGTTATACAAAGAAAACAATGTCACAATCTGTTACTGTAACAAAAAAAAAGCACATTTAAATATTCAATAAGGTAACTTAGAAAAATAATGTTGTTTAAGCTTTTCCTAATGCAGTTAAATATCATAACTCCACATATATATATATGAAGCATATATACGTATATATCTTTGTAAAAAATTCTTATAAAAGACTTATCTACATTTAAATCCCCAATTTAGTGAATCTTTATGTAAATTATGTAAGCTCTCTTGACCTCAGTTGCCTCTTGAGGCAACTGTATGAAGTGAAGTTAATACTGTCATTAACCTACAACTTTTGGAGTTACATAAGCATATCTCAGAGATATTGAATGTTCAGGATCAGGCCACTGCAATAAAGCGAATATTGCAGTAAGGCAAGTCAAATGAACCCTTTGGTTTTCCAGTTCATATAAAAGTTATGTTTGCACTATATCTATCAATTGTGCAATAATTTTATGTCTAAAAAACTATGTGCATACCTTAAAAATTTATTTTTTTATTGCTAAAAAATGCTAACCATCATTTGAGCTTTCAGCGAGTTGCAATCGCTGATCACAGATCACTGTGACAAATACATTAATAATGGAAATTGTTGGAAATATTGCAAGAATTACCAAAATGTCACACAGAAGCACAAAGTTAGCAAATGCGGTTGGAAAGATGATGCGATAGACACGGTTGCCACAAACCTTCGATTTGTGAAAAACACCAATAAAGCAAAGCTTAATAAAACAAGGTAGGCTTGTAATTAAAGAAGATAATGCACTTCTAAACAAGTGTTGGGATGCCTGGGTGGCTCACTCAATTAGGTGTCTGCCTTCAGGTCAGGATCCTAGGGTCCTGGGATCGAGTCCCACATCAGGCTCCTTACTCAGCAGGGAGCTTGCTTCTCCCTCTCCCCGCTGCTTGTGTTCTCTCTCTCTTGCTATTTCTCTCTCTTTCTTAAATAAATAAATAACATCTTAAAAAAATAAAAATAAACAAACAAGCGCTATGTTACAGATTACCACTTAGATCTGTAAATGTAACATATATGCAGTTAGGAACTGACGAGAGAACTGTTGTAGGACTATTATTTACTCTGCAAAACACTAAATTGTTTTATTTTACCCATTTTGAAAGGTTGAAATCATCCTGTATACCTGAAAAATTTATAGCTATTTTTTTTTCTTTTTCCTAAGATAGTTTAGAAGTGGCATGTTAATCCATCTAGAAATCAGTTTTGTTACAATTTTTGTGGTTCAATTAAAAACGAGTTCCTAATCAATAATTATTCTAGCACTACTTATTGAATAATTTATTACCTCATTTGAAATAATAAATAATACTTTGTAAATGAAGTGCTGTATTTGATGCTCACCAAGGGTTTAGTGAATTCTATTTTTAACTATTATAACTTTATAAATAGATAAACTAATTTAATATTCTATTTTGAAAATGTCAACTTATTTCAAAGTTAAAGTTCCATCAGAACTACAATTGTTTTGCAATTTCTCCTATGAGTAGTTAAGGCCTACTTGATTTGTCTGAGTGAAAGTTGTTTATAAGGTCAAATACATCCTTATTCTCTCTTTTCTCATGATTATAGACCTAAAAATTATGCATGCTTTTTAAAATTCTGTTGAGATTCTCACGGCCCACCTCCTTAATTCATTTTTTATGAATCACTAGATCCCCTAAATCCTTTAAGATGACTTATAATCTCAAGACTTTTCATACCTTCAATATACAAATTTTAGAGTGCTTTCAACGATGACAAAAGTCATAATAACTCTATATAATGATCAAAAATTTTACGGGTATGAAATAAATGATGTAAGTGTTTAAAACACATTGCCTATTTTGCTTTATAATTTAGTGCTTAGGATATTTCACTTAAAAAAAAGATTTTATTTATTTATATATTTATTTGAAAAAGAGAGAGAGAGAGAGAGAGCAGTGTTGAGGGGGGAGGATCAGAGGGAGAGGGATAAGCAAACTCTACACTGAGCTGGAGCCTGACCCGGGGCTTGATCCCATGACCCCAAGATCAAGACCTGAGCTGATACCAAGAGTTGGATGCTCAACCAACTGAGCCACCCAGGCACCATAAATATTTCACTTTTTTAAAAAAATAAGCCTTTTGTCTTTATTCGATTTGAATCTCTGAATATTGAGAGAAGGTAGAGTCAAGGTCATTTCTATTCTTGCTCTCTTATTACTTTTAGAAAAGAATGATTTCAATGTAAAATCTAGAATTCCACATACATGATTCAACAGTTTGACCCTGAATTATATACCTTCCCATTTTGTCTTATAATTCATATGTATTATTTTATTTAAAAATATTAACATCATAGGGGCGCCTGGGTGGCACAGCAGTTAAGCGTCTGCCTTCAGCTCAGGGCATGATCCCGGCGTTGTGGGATCGAGCCCCACATCAGGCTCCTCTGCTATGAGCCTGCTTCTTCCTCTCCTGCTCCCCCTGCTTGTGTTCCCTCTCTCGCTGGCTGTCTCTCTGTCAAATAAATAAATAAAATCTTTAAAAAAAATATTAACATCATAAAATGATTAAATTGGTTTCTCTGTCATCATGTGCTGACAATTTAGCAGAGACAACCCCTTTGTTAAATGTTATACTATTATTTCATTGTTCCTTATTCTTGTGAAAGAAGAGCTGCACTGTGAGGAAAAAGATAACCTAATACTAACTCCTAAAGTAACCACTCCCATAGTCTATACAGAGGTGGCATTGTAAACTTTGGGCATACCTAATTGATATCATATCAAAGAAGATAAAACTAAGCTTGCTTAAGCTGAACTGTGTTTGTAGTATGACTTTTAACTAAAATATTTTGAAGTGCTTGAATGACAGAAATTTACCCCAAATTTCCTAGTATTTATGTTTCCTTTTGTCTTTATCATTCCTACTGCTATAACATGAGCTTGAAGATCCAAATATAAAATTATTGTAAAAGTTCCCATGAAATATATACAAATGCTATTTGAATATTATGTTTGCATGCATATGCATAATCACATGGAAATCATTATGGTATATAGGCCTAACAGAATTTTTATATACAGGAATATGCAAAATTATATTTTAAACATAAAAATACATGAACCAATAGCCTCAAAAAAGTGTCTTTGGATACTCCAAATTAAAATTAACTTTCCCCAAGCTTCTTTTTTTTATTATAATATAAATCAATTATTATATGCCATTAATTGCCTTTTGTCTTTACTATAATTGCCTTAGGTTTCTGAATTAATCGACTTTTTTTTTATCTTCATACTTGTTTCTTTGCCTAAAGTCTTTTTTCCTGCTGTTATATTCCTGTAGACATTAGCTCGACTAATCACTTATTTTCGAGCTACAGCTTAACACCACCTTTCTTGATTCTCTCAGCCTGCTCATACTTTTCTCCTTAAAAATTACTTATGGACATGGACAGAAACACTACCTCATGTCAACCTAAGTAAAAGACATTTAGAGAATGCATTTAAATTCTCAGGTGCCAGGATCTCACTTCTTGGTTAGATGATATCTGAGCTGCTACTGGAAGGAAGCCCTTCCATCTCGCCCCTGGAGGGGAGCGTGGTGAGTTCTAAGGCCAATAAACTTACCCTAAAAAGTTTTTAGTTGTAGATGAAGATAGAGACTGATTTCTGTCACTTGTTTTGGAAATTTAGTCAGGCAGGTTTCACTGATTATATTTTACGGAGAGAGGGCAGCATTTGTTAAAGTTATACACTGATCATTTGATGGGACCAAGGTATGGTGAAGTTTTATGCCAAGGAGGATATGGATTTATGTTTCCTCTCAGACTTCAGGCATCTCTATTGTTTGCCTCAAGTGTAATTTCTTGAGATTGTTCATTTGCCTTTGAATGCTTTCGAGGAATGCCCTTCCGGTAACTGTAACCAGTTTTCTGGCCTGAAAGAGTTCCTAATCAGAGGAAACGAAGGCCAGTGCCCTGTGTCAGTTCTTCAGTTAACCTCCAGACAGGTCTAAACAAACACGATTGATCCTTGAGAACAACGTCTACTCTCCTCCAACCCAACCACAACCCAGGTCCCACACAGGAAATGCTGGCTGCTATGCGAAGACGGCCACAGCCCTGGGCATTGGGGAGGGGAGAGCACGTAAAAAGCCACAGTCATTATTATCATTTTTAATTTGCCTTTTTTTCTGGATTAAATGCTGGCAGGTTGCTGTAAACCTTTGTCTATTTCTAGAAATTTGACAAAATTTATTCTGACAGTTTTTGCTTCTTTTTCATTGTCTCTGTATAAAAACATTGCTCCTTAGAACTAACTACTTTGCCTTAACTGAGATGGCCCTATTGATTCTTAATGTACCAATTTTAACTATTTTAATTTTTTAAAGCAATGTTTAATGGTTTTTGAGATAAATTCAATTTTGTTATATCTTGTATTTTCTCTATATTGCTAAATGTATTTTGCTAATAATTTAGATTTAGAATCTATATTCCCTAGTGAGATTACCCTGTGATTCTTCATTCTTATATTATCTTTGTCTAGATTTCACTAAACATTGTAAAACCTTCATACGATATGATCAGGTTGGGTATATTTTCTTTATTTTCTATGCTCTAGAATAGTTTGGGTAAGATTTAAAATAGTTCTTCCTGCATATCTGGTAGAATTTAGTAGTAAAGTAGTAAAGTCATGGGCAGTATTCTGTTTTGTTTTATTAATGAAAGAAATTACAACCAATAACATTTATTTAATAATTATAAGTCAATTAGTATGAGTTGGGAGATTATCTCTTCAGACAAGATTTTCCAGAATTTGCTTTAAAAAAAAATTTACTTCCATTAGGAACTTCAAGACACTATATGATTTTTTGGTTTGTAATTTGCTTAACCACAGACATAGACTAAAATATAGCCCTATTTCAATGTATTTAGGATTTCCAGTGAACCTTTATGTTTTATTATCTCCTAGCCAAACATAGGCACAAGTCACCATTCACCGGTCTCCCTATGTATTGTGTTTGAAGATGTGTGTGAGGATGGTGCATATTTATTTTAGTCTAACTTTTCTCTAAACACGAGCCAAGACTACAGTTACTATTCCCTTTCACCCCCATTTGTGCTGTTCATGGATAGTTAAGGTTCTTCCCACATTAAAAAATTTAAAAAAAAGATTCTTCCCACATAATTCATCAAATGACTTCAGGACAATTATAGCTTCTCCCTCCCCTCCCCCCATGGATATTCCTATAATATTCCCATATCTCTTGAAAACTAAAAGCTATTCATTTAAGAAGATTTTTTTTATCCAGACTTCTAGATTATTTTTAATTTGAGTCTAATGAGTTTTAGAAAATGTAGTCTGGAATTTCCTGAATAGGAACCCACACTGTTTCACCAGTACAGTATTAGATTCTAATTTTATATGAATGCTTATAATTGACATTTCTCTATATTGTTATTTTTTGTGCTGTTTTAATCCATTTAATAATTATTCTTATTGAATGAGTTGAACAAATATTCTTTATGCCATGCTTCTCACTTATCTCTCTCTCTCTNTTCTGGATTAAATGCTGGCAGGTTGCTGTAAACCTTTGTCTATTTCTAGAAATTTGACAAAATTTATTCTGACAGTTTTTGCTTCTTTTTCATTGTCTCTGTATAAAAACATTGCTCCTTAGAACTAACTACTTTGCCTTAACTGAGATGGCCCTATTGATTCTTAATGTACCAATTTTAACTATTTTAATTTTTTAAAGCAATGTTTAATGGTTTTTGAGATAAATTCAATTTTGTTATATCTTGTATTTTCTCTATATTGCTAAATGTATTTTGCTAATAATTTAGATTTAGAATCTATATTCCCTAGTGAGATTACCCTGTGATTCTTCGTTCTTATATTATCTTCGTCTAGATTTCACTAAACATTGTAATACCTTCATACGACATGATCAGGTTGGGTATATTTTCTTTATTTTCTATGCTCTAGAATAGTTTGGGTAAGATTTAAAATAGTTCTTCCTGCATATCTGGTAGAATTTAGTAGTAAAGTAGTAAAGTCATGGGCAGTATTCTGTTTTGTTTTATTAATGAAAGAAATTACAACCAATAACATTTATTTAATAATTATAAGTCAATTAGTATGAGTTGGGAGATTATCTCTTCAGACAAGATTTTCCAGAATTTGCTTTAAAAAAAAATTTACTTCCATTAGGAACTTCAAGACACTATATGATTTTTTGGTTTGTAATTTGCTTAACCACAGACATAGACTAAAATATAGCCCTATTTCAATGTGTTTAGGATTTCCAGTGAACCTTTATGTTTTAGTATCTCCTAGCCAAACATAGGCACAAGTCACCATTCACAGGTCTCCCTATGTATTGTGTTTGAAGATGTGTGTGAGGATGGTGCATATTTATTTTAGTCTAACTTTTCTCTAAACACGAGCCAAGACTACAGTTACTATTCCCTTTCACCCCCATTTGTGCTGTTCATGGATAGTTAAGGTTCTTCCCACATTAAAAAATTTAAAAAAAAGATTCTTCCCACATAATTCATCAAATGACTTCAGGACAATTATAGCTTCTCCCTCCCCTCCCCCCATGGATATTCCTATAATATTCCCATATCTCTTGAAAACTAAAAGCTATTCATTTAAGAAGATTTTTTTTATCCAGACTTCTAGATTATTTTTAATTTGAGTCTAATGAGTTTTAGAAAATGTAGTCTGGAATTTCCTGAATAGGAACCCACACTGTTTCACCAGTACAGTATTAGATTCTAATTTTATATGAATGTTTATAATTGACATTTCTCTATATTGTTATTTTTTGGTGCTGTTTTAATCCATTTAATAATTATTCTTATTGAATGAGTTGAACAAATATTCTTTATGCCATGCTTCTCACTTATCTCTCTCTCTCTCTCTTTTTTTTAAAGATTTTATTTATTTATTTGACAGAGAGAGAGACAGCCAGCGAGAGAGGGAACACAAGCAGGGGGAGTGGGAGAGGAAGAAGCAGGCTCATAGTGGAGGAGCCTGATGTGGGGCTTCATCCCAGGACTCTGGGATCACGCCCTGAGCAGAAGGCAGATGCTTAACAACTGAGCCACCCAGGCGCCTCCTCACTTATCTCTTAAAATAAAACGTGTTTTCTGATCCTTGAAATGTTGCTCACTATTTGGATCTTAGAACATATTTGTGTAGGAACTTATTTTGATGTATTTCAAAAATAATTACTTATTATTCATAATATCTTGATAAATTCAGCAACTTTAGTAACATATCCTTGGAGGAAGAGTTGTTGTTAATGCTTAAATTTGTGACCCCTTGGGTGGGCTAAGTTATTTGCCCTAGTGGGTAGAATCTCCCTGAAGCACAATTAACTGTTAAATGCCCAAATTTGCTGATCCTGCCCCCATGTACTGCTGCTCCTTTCCAAGGGCTTTTATCTCTTGACTGCATTCACCAAATACAACAGATTATAGAATGGACAAGCTGGCAAATTTGCACCCAGGAGCTCTTATTGGACATCACCTTTGTTTGCCTCATCTACTACTGGGCCTCTGCTCTTTTTCCTGGAAATTTTCCATTTTATCCTTAGCTCAGATTTCTTTTCCTTCCCAGAGAGATAAGCCCCCACCTCTCAATCTCTCTATAGGTTTAGCCTAATTTTTCTCACACGCATGTGTGCGTGCGTGCATACCTTAGTCCTCCTATTCATAGCTATTTACATAACGGGGGTTTTGGGATTGTGCACACCGAAGTTACTGGTAAATTTTGCTTAAAGGATTAATATTTTACTGAGGCTGATCATTAAAATGCTAAAGTGAGAGATTAGATAGGACCCCAGATTATGAAATACACTTACTTTTAATATGTGATTTTTGTTTTGTTTTGTTTCAATTCTCTGTAGTTCATCTATATTTCTTTGAGAATTTTAGTTGGAAACAGTCTGGAAATCTGACAGGAATAAACTTTCACATAATTTTTTTTCACTTTTTAACTGGCAAGATCAGAAATGCCATGAAAAGAAGACTATCACACAGGATATTTTCTACTTCAGCTGGCTTCTGAACTTATGCAGACAGTCATTCGCATGCATACACAAAATCACATTCTCAAAAGTTAAAAGGAAAAATAAAGTGGGGGAGGGGGCAGAGAGCTGCTTTCAATTATCCTTAAAGCTTTGTCCATATGTTCAAAAATCAATTGATCTAAGAGACAAATAACACCTGGTAACTTAATCTTTTTTTCATTTACAAGGGGGCTAACAAAGTGAACTGAATATGTTTTATAACTGCTGTTTAGATTGTTCATTGTAAAAATAGCCCAACCAACTCAAATTTTAGATGAAATGCAAAACAAAATTTTTAATTATGTGAAAGCCTAGTTAAGATACTGAAGTCACATGCTAATTTAGATTTTAAAAATTAAAATATGCACATAGATAACATAATACCAACATATTATTTAAGTACTCACCTCATTTCATTTTATTTTACTCTAGGCACAATTAAGTCTATATAGCATAGTTCATGTGTTTTATGGAGCATTGAACTGGTAGCATATGAGAGAATCATGACCATTACTGCTGCAGCCTCTGACAGAGTGGGAAGATAATAGGCCAATCTTCTCTCTCGATAACTCCTGCCTGGCCAGAGAAGATGAGGTAGTAGAGGAATTGACTCATTTTAAAAGAGGCATTTGTGCAGAATGGAGAGTGAACTATCAATTGAGTTGTACTTGACAGAAAATGGCACTTTTGCCTTTGGGCATCTTTTTAAGAGTAAGAACAAAGTTATATTTAATACCTTCTTGATTTCATGCAATGAACATTGAATTTTCCCCCACGTATATCAGAATAAATGGTATCTTGGTGACAGTGTTATTATCACAGATAACTTCATAGAAAATAGAGACTATAACCGAATTTAAGTTAATTTCCTGGGATTGAATTTCCTTATACAAAGGTAATACAACTGAAAAGACACAGAGGAATTTCCACAACACTGAATTACAGAGACATAGAAAAATAGTAAAATACTTAAAATACGTATCAAGTAAGTTCTCATTTCCTAAGAATGATGAAAACACAGGCCTTTTCCCCATGAATCAGAAAATATTACTAGGGGCGCCTGGGTGGCACAGTGGTTAAGCGTCTGCCTTCAGCTCAGGGCGTGATCCCTGCGTTATGGGATCGAGCCCCACATCAGGTTCCTCCACTGTGAGCCTGCTTCTTCCTCTCCCACTCCCTGCTTGTGTTCCCTCTCTCACTGGCTGTCTCTATCTCTGTCAAATAAATAAATAAAAAAAATCTTTAAAAAAATATTACTAATGCAATTTATATGTTTATTGTTCACCTTAACTATTGAGTGTGAAAAATAAAAGCTCTTTCTACATCCTCTGATCAACTACAAAATAAGATGACTAACCTATATTATATTTGTGTTTTTCTATTGCTTTGGAATTCTATTGGGNTATTACTAATGCTATTTATATGTTTATTGTTCACCTTAACTATTGAGTGTGAAAAATAAAAGCTCTTTCTACATCTCCGATCAACTACAAAATAAGATGACTAACCTATATTATATTTGTGTTTTTCTATTGCTTTGGAATTCTATTGGGTTTACTAAATTCTCCATTGTTTCAGCTTTCTGTGTTTTTTTTTAAATAAATAGGATATTATCTAATCTTTCAGTTTTAATTAAATAATCTGTTCATGGCAGGAATTATAAACATATATGTCACAAATTGTAGTAAGAGATACTGAATTGATAGTAATTGTTTTATGGTTATAATCATTTTGGTTATGGATGATTTCAGGTTATGCAGGGTAAATTCCATTAAGCATAAGGCTGACTTAAACTTATACATAACAAGTGAAGTTTTTTCTGAGTCAGTGAAAATATCATTGGTTATAAAACTAAAATATTCCAAAGTAAGATTTTTAATCACAAAATAATATGGGAGATAATCTGAATAGATATTCCTTGACTGTTGAACTCATTTTTATATATGTGTGGGCATGAAGTTTGGGGAAGGCATCTGTGTGTATACATATTGATGTTATAGATTCATAAGTAAATATGAAATATATATATGTATATATATATTAAGAATTAAATCCCTTTGAGACAAGTTTAGCCAGTCATTACAGTCCTTGAGTTAAGCCCTTTCCTTGTGCAGAGAGATTTGGTAAGCATTTGAATTTATTAGTTTAAGTAATCTGAGATATGGAGAAAATATAGTCAAGTATCAAGGGTATGAAAAAAAGTTCCAATCTCTAAGTGTTTTCTCAGTATCTGTGAAAGTTACCTAGCATTCAGGGTTTTGTAATAGGTGAACACTTGTGTCCCTCATGTGTGGGTGGGCTTCAAAAGCACATATAATCCTGTGGAGGCTAAACATCAAGGGATATGGTTGGAAATAGCTGTAAGGAGCTGCTGTCATAAGACACAGAATCATTGTGACAGGTATCATGGTGGCCTGTCTAGAGCATCAGAGGTAAAAAAGAACCAGTGACAGAAAGTTGTAGGAAGCAACTGTGATTGAATCTTCTCATACATCCTTTTCCTGGTAATACGAATGCTCCAGAGAAGAAAGAGTGGAAAAAAGTAATTGATACTGTACTCTTAGTCTTTACTAGCAGAGGGCAAAGTTGTGCTTAAATTTACATTCTAAGAGAAGTGACCTTTACACTATCAGCATTCTTCCTTTCTTCTATTACACTAGATTCAGAAGAAAAGTTAATCCATTATTTAAGACTGATCTGTGATCTTTCTCCATTTCCTTCTATTCTCATTTCGATCTCTTCCTTCTCCCTTTTTCATGTTTGTTTTTAGTAATGGGAACTTAGACATAAGCTATAACCATCTTAAAATATCTCATGTTTTCAGAAAAACCCTCCTTCAATTCATCTCAGGAGCTGGATTCTGAATTTCTTCCATTTTTTACTCTTATTTTATTGGGCCTTGCTGTTCTCCCACAAAGATTAAAGAACACACTATCTCATGATGTCTTTTTATTCCCATCTATTGTTCAGTGTGTTTATTTCACATTCTTTGCATACTCTAATAAATGGCTGATTATTATATATAATCCCACTGTTAACTTTGTTCTCTGTGTATTTCTACAGGAATTTGCAACTGGTCATGGAAGATTAATCCAATAACAGATTAGCCTCCAAATTCCTATATTTGTTGTTCATTTTCAAAGTGTTTTTAGTCAATTTATAAGTAAGTATATGGCTTTTACTTATTCATATACCTAAACCTAAACCCATTATCTTTCAAATTTAAGACTCATAATCTATCAGATCTTCTGTATTTACAAATATAATATTTCAGTTCTGCAATCATGTATTTTACCAAAATGTACTGAAAGCTATTTCTCCTTTTGGTATTAAAAAATTCATTAACAAAATTATACAGTTGGAGGGTTTTCAAAGCTTTAAAGCACATTTAGAGTCAACCGAGTCAGAAAGAAAGTCACAGGAGTTTTTAAAGGCTTTATAGAAGAAATTCATAACTCATTCATCAATTGATTTGAATGTTTATATGTTTATTCTCAAGTTTAACTGTCTCTAAATAAATTATTCTAAGTATCTGTTTTATCTCTTCATGTTTCAAATTATTCCATTTGTCTATCATCTGTGAGGATAGAAAACTATCAGGCACTATTTAACTCTCACTGTTTTACTTAAAATCTAAGTCATTCTTCAGAGGTAGGTTAGGAACTATTTGATAGATGGATAGATAGATCATATATATAATATGTATATATTATACTATTATATAATGTATATACTATATATAATATTATACAATGTAATATTATAATGATTTAGGGAAGCTATCCAATAGCATTATTTCAGAATTGAAAAATGATGTACTAAAAGGGGAAAATCTATCATTCCACTGAGTCATCTGAGTATGTGATTGTCATTTATGAGCCTTTAAGTATACTATGCATCATGATTGACAATGAATGGTGAAAATCTGTTTTGAAAAGCATTCTGGATAGGTGTGAAAAACATACTAAACAATGTGGGAATAACTTGCACTTGAATAGGATTAGAATTTTAATCTTGTTTTATTGAGAAATTCAAATTTGATAGACTTACTCATTTTGTCTGATGTACAAAAGATATAGCAATATTAGATATTATTCCTGATTGACAATAGTTATTAGAAAATTTGCACTTTGGTTAATAGCAAGAGCTCAAAGAAGGATGATGGTCATGCATAAATTTACAATGTGAACCATCAGGATTATAGAAAAAAATATATTTTCAATTTTAAGCAAAGACCAGGCAAAACAAAAGTTCTGCAAAGATCAATGTCTAATTAGTAAACTAAAGAGCAAGTTGATTACTTTACTGTAGAAATGTTGAAAATCTATGTAAAGTTTTACAAAGAAAGACCTCTTGTATGTATTACATATCCATAATTCCTTTTCCAAAACTTAAATCCCAAAAGTTTTGGAAGCAAACATAGTCATGTGAACCATTAGTGGAAAACTTGGTGCGAGTTAGCATGAAGTTATTCATTATCTTTATGCATTTCAATGCAATTACATGTATGCTTTGTTGAAAATACGTTAACATATGTGAAAATATGTTAATTTAAATATCCCAAACCTGTTGGGATAATATTTACTCATTAGCTTCATAAACTTGAAAATTCTGGTTTCTGTAACACATCCACCTGGAGAGGTTTCTGATAAGCAACTGTGGACATGAACACCAACAAACGCTAATTTATCTAACTCTTGTCCATTTTGCAATAACTTATTTGTTTAAAAATACCTGTATGATATAAATACCTGCATGATATAAATATCTGTATGATATAAATTTAACCGCATTAAAACTTCACACATTAAATTTCCATATGTCCCAATAAGTCTGCATTGAATGCTTATGATACCAGTCATTTTGCCAACATGGTGCTGGCTTCTGCTGATGTCCTGCCCAATTGGGCTTCATTTCACTCTCAGACATGTCATAATTCTGATTATGAATTACATGTCTTTTTCTTCCTTCCACTCTTCTATCTCATCATTCTCTTCCGGTCTCCCTACCTCCATATTCCCGGTGCTGAAGAAGTCCCAATCTTCTTTCAGGATGCCCTATGTCCAGTAAGCAGTTTAGGACCACCTGGATGTATGACTAATGGAGGGGAGGGATTCCACTGTCATTCCATACATTAAATACAAGGAAAGTTATTTGTTGTTCTTTTTAAGACAAAAAATAAAATTAAATACAAACTCATATATTTTAGTACAATGGATCATTGTGAGAATTTCATGGATTCCTTTTCAACCCAGGACACAGGTTTTGGAATGGGCCAAGTGGGAAAAGCAAGTGGGGAAAAAAAGCAGTGGCATTCACATTCTGTGCCTGAAAATGGACTGACTTCTGGTTTTCTAACGAGTATGATTCCTTTATGTGTTCTACAGCACATTTTGTTTGCCTGTATGTTTGTTTGTTTGTTTATGTGTAAAGTAGGCTCCTTGCCCATTGTGGGGCTTGAACTCGTGAACTTGAGAGCCACACGCTCTACCAACTGAGCCAACCACAAGTCCCTAAATAGCACATTTTGGAGCAATTTTATCATACAGTAGCTTGAGCCTTATAAGCTTTATTATGAGTTTTAAACACAGGTAAGGCAAGTTTCTCTTGTAGTTCAGTCAATTTGCTTTCAATGCACACTCCTAGACATCTTGTCATCTTCTACTTTACTCTGTTTCTGAATACATGTGGAGACTTTATGATGTATTTAATAAGACTCTGAAGATATACATGGTTAGCTATATTCTTATTTCCCAACAATTTTCATTCCCTTTTGGTTACTGTTACACTACTGTTATATTGTATTTTTTATTAAAATAAGTGCCAGACAAAATAAGTTATTTTTAATGAGATCATTTTGATAATAAAAATTTGTTTTATAGTATGAGTAATATTTTTTGTTACATTAAGACAGTCTTAACTATTAATGGTAGGGTATTTTTTAATTATTTCAATTCCTTTTACTTTTTAAACATCTTGTTGTTATGAAGTAATTTGATACTATATAGAGATAGCATTTCACCAAGCAAATAAAATGATTGTCTTCTATAAAACTTTACAAACTGACTGCCTGTCCCCAAAACAACTTAAAATCAACCTTCTTTGGGCAAATACAGGCTGTTTACTTCTGTTCTATTTCAACCTGATCAAGTGTAACAGATGTATTGCTAATATGGATCTGGAGAAGTGCCCTTAACAGATTTGAGTTAACAGATGAGCATTCAGAGAAAGTTTAGAAATTATATAATCAACAATATCTTCATGACCTTTAGAAACATCACTTCCCAATTAAATCATCACTTTGTGACTTTTTCTGAAGTTATTACTAAGTAACTTTATGTATATATGAAACTTAAAATAGCACTCATGTAGAGAAGTTTTAAAATTGAATTATTTCTCTAACTTTTGTTGAAGAAAATTTTATTTAATAGGACTTCTTGGGTTCTTTTATTTTGATTTAATTATGAGTTCTTAGACTATACCTTGTTAAAAGTCCTGGCTTCCTTAAAATATATCACCCATTTGTGGGCATGCAAAATTCTTTAGAAGAAAAACATGTTCTTAATATATTTAAAAATTTTTTTAATATATATTGCTAACTTTTAATTTTACTATGCCCCTTTTTAGAATACTAGGACACCAATTTTTTTTTCTTTTCTGATGGCTTTAGTTTGCTGTACAGATTTTCCTCTTTATGTTACATTCCCACACTGGACTAAGTCAAGTGTACCTACATAATTTAAAGAGTGAATGCAAATGCTTGTTCAGGCTGAAAGCTGTATGCACTTAGATAAGAGGATACAAGTAGCAGGAGAAAGAATAACCTTGGAAATTGTCTTCTATGTTTGCTAATTCAATATGTTTAGCTAAATCAAATAGTCCTTATTATGAGTTTTCAATTTCTCTAAAACATAAAAATACAAAGAGGAGATGTTAGTAGAATTAATATTTTTTCAAATATTGATTTGTCTGAAGGTATTTATTTTTGCCATAATGTTTCAAAAGATGGTCTACTAATAAAATATTTGAATAAAGAAAAAACACTCAACATCAAAACGTTTTACCCTCAGATTTCTATTTAAATGTCAGGTTATATAAAAATATTTTCATTTTTAAAATGTTCTCATAAATAGTGGTAGTGTAGGTTAGTAAATAAATTTAGAATTTGAATCAGGCTATCTAGTTTTTATTCAGCTCTTGGTGCATTGGACATGACATTTTGCCTTCTCCTCATTTCACATTTTCAATATGCAAAACAAACATTAGGGAGAGTAAATGCATAATATATTTTAAGACAGATTTGAAACATTTTGACATGCAGTGTTGTGCCATTAATTCTAAACAATGGTTTAGTCAAGGGTTCAGTATGAACCTTCTTTTTTCTACCACAGATTGAATAATTGCCTATATTTTTAACGGCAACTACAGCAAAGTTGAGTTGATTTTATCCTTCACAAAATTAACAAGTCATTCATTTAATATAAAAATGCCTTACTTTGAGGAACACAAACCTATTTAACAGCAAATTAGAATGTAATTATAATAACTCAATCAGTACTCCTAGATGATAATGAAGAATTCTGATCATTAATTTGTCAAACATATTTTTTATCAAAAGGAGATCAGAATATTATGGGACTTTCAATTAAGATGATATTTACTAAAAAATTCATCAATAAACACAAATGTACAACCGTAATGGGGGACTGATTTCAGAATAGCAATCATGCAAATCTGCATTCTCAGTATAATGTCCTAACCACTTACCTATAATCTATATTTACTCAGGCTGAAGTAGTAGAGTCTGGGTATATACATACCCTCTTTGGATAAATTCTGATTCTATGTGCAAATACTTTCTTCCAATGTAAAGAACACTTTTGCTTTGAAATGACTATAAAGCTTGCCTCATTTTCACATATTAAGTTCCTTGCCTCTCTCAATTAAGTCACAAAACTAAGCAACACAAATTATCACCACCACCACCATATTCCAATAGTCATTTGTCTCTAATCTAGGATTTAAATTAAAAGTGTTATCTTTAATGTCTTAAATGTGATGGAAGGTCGAAAACTGTCAACATCTCATTCATTTAAAAAATACTGCCTAATAGTTTGTGTTTATTTAAATATAGCTATGGGGAGACACTATTGATACAGTATCTAAATTAGATCACTATTAATAAGCATTTTGTTATTATTCTTGTTGTAGTCTGTGGCTCCAGATGGATAAATTATTTTCTGGTATTTATGACAATGTGAAATCGAAGGACCATTTTAGGCCACAGTCATTAACATAACCTGATAGCTTCTAATAATCATGTGCAACATTGTACCACTTCTGAAAACTGAGTTGAAATGCATCATTAAGCAGATACTATCTATCATTGGTATTTTTATTATTTGTACAAAGTTAATAATACAATAAATGCTTTATTTATTTATATACAACATTAAGAATAATGACATTTTGGAGCAAATCAATGTTTCTAATGAAATGTAATATTTTTTTAAAAAAGGAATACATATTTGTGTGGGGAAGCATAAGGGACAGATAAACAGGTCTCATTAAATGTTGGATACTAGAAGTCAAGGATTATGGCACACCTTCATAATTTTTCCCTTGAGTACCATCACTGTCTCTTAAAATTCTAAGGTTCAAAGGGATCTTAATCACGTAAGATAATTCTATTTCTTTTTACACGTTCTTGTTTTTTTTATTTCTACATACTGATTATAAATCCAAAGCTTAAAACATCTCTGGTAATGGTGAACTGAGTATGTGTTAAGGCAGGTTATGATACTCATGGCATAATAAATACTTAAAAAGCCTACTGAGTTAAATAAAATAATTAAATATCAATAAACGAATGTCCTAATCTACAGGGAACAGAACATCCAAAATAGCCACAAATTCACTCATGTTCTTTTGAGGATCCCCTGTTTAAGATTTCTTATATCATTTCACTATTTTATTTTTTTATTTTATTTTTTAAAGATTTTATTTATTTATTTATTTGCCAGAGAGAGAGACAGCCAGCGAGAGAGGGGACACAAGCAGGGGGAGTGGGAGAGGAAGAAGCAGGCTCCCAGAGGAGGAGCCTGATGTGGGGCTTGATCCCAGAACTCCAGGATCACGCCCTGAGCCGAAGGCAGATGTTTTAATGACTGAGCCACCTAGGCTCCCCCATTTCACTATTTTAAGCATTTCAAAGACAGACAGAGAGAGAAAGGCAGAGAAATTGATATTCTGTCTTGACCTATTGATCCTCTTAAGTGTATCTGATAGGAACTTATGTCCACTCAATTTTCCCTTTTAATAGAATTAATGGACTTGAAAACAAGTTATCAAAGGTTTCAAGCACTTCCCTTATCTTTAAACCGATAATACTCACAAAACAGAATAATTATTGTTCATATAATTTTTTGAAAAATCAACAATTTTAATTGCCAAAATGGTTAGAATAATAAAATCATTAAGAGCTAACAACCAACTATTACCTAAACAACCTTGTAGGAGTTTACTGTTACAAAGGAACACAGAAGGGGCATCTGGGTGGCTCAGTCAGTTAAGCAACCTACTCTTGATTTTGGCTCAGGTCATGATCTCAGGGTGGTGATATCAAGCCTTGTGTAGGGCATGAAGCCTGCTTAAGATTTTCTCTCTCCCTCTCCCTCTGCCCCTGCATCCCCTCCCTCCTCCTTCCACTCACCCCCTACCTACTGTGGCTCTCCTAAAAAAAAAATACTGGAAGATAATGTTGATAGTCACTGGGGAAATCCAATGGGATGAAACATTCTCCGGCTTATATACAGGAAGGGAAAGGAAAAAATGCCTTTCCCAATCAGTAGTCAAATATCACTATCTCCAATGTAATGATAAAATATTCCTCTTACTCTACTGCAGCTCTTCTAGTTTTGATTGTGTGCTTGAAGCAGAAAGTAGTTTAGAACAGTCATAACTATTGTCCTGTAATTGATTCACCAGAAGCTGAGAAGTGAAGCAATCACTGTTGTAAATATTTAAATACGACTATTGCAACATTATAATAATTAAAAACTTGAGGCAAAGCTATCTACAGGTATTGATGTAGAATAAAGACCCATATATTGATGAATTTTAAAAAATACAAATTAAGAACAAGTTTATATAATAATTTTTTTGGGGTATAAAATGTGTGGGGGGGAAAGGTGGGGGTGGGGAGAATGTGGGAAATTTTAGAGAAGATGACATAAGAAAGGACTTCAAGTATGTCTTACCAAGTGGATAGCTATCTCTGTGGGGTGTGGGCAACTTGGCAAAATTAGTAAGGTTTTAAATTAAATATTTTTCTGCTCTATTTGAATTGTTTTTGTCTTAATTACTTATTGTTTTATAAATTAAAAATAATTATTTTAAGAAAAGATTACCGCTGAATATACACAGGGAGAAATGGTATATAACAATGGAAAGATAATATTATGGGCCAATTTTTACATAGAAAATTTTAAGGCTCAGCATTAAACTCTGTATGTAAACTGCAAAGTTGAAAGTTTTGAAAAATTTGAATACATGCCTATGTCTCAGGAAAATGAGTTAGACATCAGTGCTTTCTGGGTGCTATAAAGTGAATTTTAAATAGAGAGTCAACTCTAGATTTTTAGAAGTGTGCCAGAGATATTATCAAAATTAATGTGACAGGATAATCTGACAGAAAACTCAACAATATTCTATTTTCATACATGTAGACATCAAAATCAATGAAATACTTTTTTTCTCACACTCTGAAGAGCATAGCCATGGTATCACAAGCATGGCCATGGGATCATGATCTGAAATTCTTGTCTTTTCCTGACTTTTCATGCATCAGATAAGGGCTTAAAAGTGTTCTTTTTCCCTTTACAGTCTAAGCCAGGACTTTAAAACTCAAACAGGAAATAAAATATATATGCTTAATTTTGTGGAAAATAGTTTTTCACACAATTATAATTTAAATGCCCCTTAACAGAGTTCAGTTCACATCATTCCCTGTTGTATTATATCCTTGGAGACTGTGCTATGATGTGGGATCATGAGTGAGCCATAGAAAATACTAAGTCTTGTGGCAAAGAGCAAGAAAGCAAAAACAGCAAAATGATTTTAACTTAGAAGGGCTGGATTTCCACAAAAGTGGAACGTTGAAACACATATCTTGTGTAGACAGAATGCCCCAGGACTGAAGGACTTATGCAAGAGGTGATTGGATGTGTGCCTATCTATACACTGAACATTGTTAGAATGTATGCAGGGCCTTAACAACTATCCAGTGGGCATGATGGAAATGGATGTGGTAATAAGTTCATTATTTGTTCTGAGAGACAGTTAGTACTCACAAATATTTCTTGAGCTCTCCTACATTTCTCAGCCTCCTTTGCAGTTAGATTGCTTACTCTGTTCAGTTACTGTGAGGGAAAATCATCCAAGCCACTTCTGAAGAAGTGAAGAGCTGGTGTCTCTCCTACATCCTTTTTTCTTCTTACCTGAGCTGAGACCTCAGACACCACGTATGATGCAATTAATGATGCAATTATAAATTGAAGAGGGGCTGCCTGACTCATACCAGAATTTATGTGATGAAGAAATAAAATTTCAGTGAATACAATCATCCAGATTTCAGGAGGTGTTTGAAGTGACCTCTAGCATTTACTATCTTGATAAATATGTCTTTATTTCTATGGAACCCATAGGCTTGAACAATAATCATTTTTAAGTGTGAACATGACAACATGGAAGTCCATAGGCTTTCCCCCAAGTTTAATATTGGATGGACTCTGGAGTTCCTGTGTAATCTCAAGAAAGGGGAGAGATCATCCTTCCCTGTAATAACAGAAAGGCTTTGATTACATAGGATACATTCTTTTTTTTCTTTTTTTTTAGATTTTGTTTATTTATTTGACAGAGAGCAAGACAGCCAGCGAGAGAGGGAACACAAGCAGGAGGATTGGGAGAGTAAGAAGCAGGCTTCCAGCGGAGGAGCCTGATGTGGGGCTTGATCCCAGGACTCTGGGATTACGCCCTGAGCTGAAGGCAGACTCTTAACGACTGAGCCATCCACACGCCCCTGGTTAGGATATATTCTGAATTCAGGCTAATATAACTTAAAACTGAGGGAAAAAATTACTTAGAATTTGAGGATATCATTTATTTTGGAGAATTATTTTTGGGGAAATCTCAATCCTAACAAATAGAATGGAATTTAATTTAGAAACCATGCCTATGGTTTCTATGAATATGAAGAGGTCTGCTATAACAGAGATACTTACTAAAAATAATGCAACAGAATAACCAGATTGAAAAATTAATAATATTCCATTTTCTTAGATGCAAACTTATCAGAAAACAATGAAGAAATAGAGACTTATTTTTTATTTCTAAGTTGCAAAAACATATGGAAGGTTGAAGAGAGGCAATGTGTCATTGAAAAATTGTATAGAAATAATTAATTTAGGCAATTAAGTTTTTTTCTAATATGTGCATTATTCCAAGGTACATGGATATTTTCCCCCTTACAATTAAAATGCATAAAATATTATGAGTTTTCTGGACTAAGTATGCAGGCTCTAATACAGATTGGAATTTTTATAAAATTCCCAAATTCCGTAAGAATGATGATGAGATAAAAATAACTAAAGCATCCTGAATGACGTGGGTTGGTTCAATTTATATATATAACGTAGAATATATGATATATAATGATTTTTAATTAAGTAAAAATCTAGAGAAATACACAAATTTTAGGCGTATAATTCTGAGTTTTGGGAAAAGTACATACACATGTATAACCAACAAAACAATCAAAATATAGAACATTTTCTCAGCTAAATATGTGTATATATGTGTTTGTATGTATAAATGTGCAACTATATAGAAGATTTTGATGATAAGGATAATATTCTTAAAATTTTATTTTTAAATTATTTGCTGGTATTATAAAGAAATACAACTGATTCATGTTAATTGACCTTATATTCTGCATTGCTACCAAGTTCATCTATTAATTCCGGTAGAATTTGTTTTGTAATTTCTTCGGGATCTTCTAACTGTATAATCATGTAATGTATGAATAAAAGTGGTTTAAATACGAAACAAACAAACAAAAAAGACATTAAATAGCCAAAGCAATCTTGAGACAGAAGAACAAAGCTGGAGGCATCACACTACCTGATTTCAAACTATATTACAGAGCCGTATTAATCAAAATAGCATGATATTAACATAAAAACACACATAGATCAACGTAACAGAGTAAAGAGCCCACATATATGGGCAATTAATTTGCAATAAAGGAGCTGAGAGTATACAATGGGGGAATGATAGTTTCTCTAATAAATGGTGGCATGAAAACTGGATAGCCAAAAGTCAAAGAATTAAACATAGACAAACATTAACTCAAAATGGATTAAAGGCTTGAACATAACACCTGAAACCATCAAACTAAAAGAAAACATAGGAGGGTAAGTTCCTGGACAGTGGTCTTGGCAACAGTTTTGGGATTTGACACCACCAAAAGAAAAGACCACAAAAGCAAAATAAGTGGGACTACCTCAAACTAAAAAGCTTGTGATCAGCAAAGGAAAACATTACCAAAATGAAAAGACAACATACAAGATGACAGGAAATATTTGCAAGAGGCATATCTGATAGGAGATCAATATCTAAAATTATACAAGAAACTCATACAACTAAACAGCAAAAAAGCAAATAATCCAATTTAAAAATGAACAAAGGACCTGGATAGATATTTTTTCCAAAGATGACACAGAAATGGCAAACAAGTACATGAGAAAGTATTCAACACCATTAATCACTGGAGAAATGCAAATTAAAACCATGGTGAGATATTACCTCATAACTTTTAGGATGGCTATTATGAAAAAAATAAGAGATAATAAATGCCAGTGCTCTTTTGCACACAGAGACTGGGGTGTGCAGAAATGTGTCAATATGCATAATTGTCTTCCAACAGAATATTTTATTTACTTATTTATTTTGTAGAGAGGGACAGATGCGAGAGAGGGAACACAAGCAGGGGGAGTGAGAGAGGGAGAAACAGGGTTCCCACTGAGCAGGAAGCCCGACTCAGGGCTCTATCCCAGGACCCTGGGATCATGACCTGAGCTGAAGGCAGACACTTAACCATTGAGGGACCCAGGCGCTCCCTTCCAACAGAATATTAACTAGGAAGAGACATAAGGTAATTTTCTGGGATATGGCAACATTCTGTATCTTAATAAAGGTGTGGGTTAAATGGGTATAAACATATCTCTATATTCACTGAATTCTAAACTTACTATGTGTGTTTCAATGTGTGTAAAATTTGCTCCAAAAGGAAAAAGAACAGTAAATAAATATTGAAGTCTAGGGTAGTTTGCTTTTGGGGGTGGCTATCATGTAATTCTGAAACTAATGTCTTTGCCTTGTAGACTTCAGTAAATAAATAAATAAACATCATAACAGAAGTAAAGTTAATCCTGTTGGGAAATAGAATTACAGATGTGGAAAGAAGGAACACTAGAGTGTATGCACTGGATTTGGAGGAATTAGTAAGAATTTATATATATTATTTTCTAAGATTATTTATTTATTTATTTATTTGACAGAAAGAGACAACAAGAGAGGGAACACAAGCAGGGAGAGCGGGAGAGGGAGAAGCAGGCTTCCTGCTTATCAGGGAGCCAAATGCGGGGCTTGAGTCCAGGACCCTGGGATCATGACCTGAGCTGAAGGCAGACGCTTAATGACTGAGCCATCCAGGTGCCCCAGAATTTATATTTTTTTGACAGAAGATAGATCTATCAATTGATAGTAAAAAATATATATACACATACATATGTGTGTTTGTGTAGATACATACATATATATATATATATAGGTGTATAGATAGATAGATAGATGATAGATAGATAGATGATAGATAGATAGATGATAGATAGATATTTAGTATATTTGTAGCTTTATCTGATGAGAAGGTAACATTCTGGTGTCAGTGAACAAAAGTGGTTTGCAAATCTAGACTTCCAAATACCATCCGTTGCTTACAAAAACAAGGGTTTCTTGGTAATTTGACTAATTTCAGGGCTGGTATAGGGAAATTATAAGATGAACCTAAAACACTGTTTGAACAGAAAGTGAGGAAACACTCAAAGAATCATGGGGATAGCTCAAAAGGACATGAAAGTCCATCAGAAAGGGCCTTCACTGGCACATCTGTAACACTTTGAATATGAAAATGAATAGTAACTCATGGACTGTAAGTCTTTGAATAAAAGAAGAATCCATTGTTCAAGGAGGTCATCAAAAGGACATGATCACCGGTTGACCCATGAGCTGGACTTGAGTAACTGGGGGCTTCACACTAACTTTCCTGTTTTGGAATGTACATCCCACCTACTATTCCCATACTAGCAGCCATTTCAAGGATGTAGTCATGAGAGAGTATGGTTTTGTTGAGACCATCATCTGGACTCAATATTCTGAACCTTGGCAGGTGGGTGCAGAGACCTGCTGAGCTTGCAGCCACCTGAGACAAGTCTCATAGGTAAGTTCCCTTGGTTATTAAGCTTGCCACCTAACAATCTGGAGTGGTCTGTCTTTTTCTTCACATTCTCCTTGCCTTCCATGTACCAGGGACAGTTTCAAATTTCCCCTGGGGAATCTCCCAAGGTTACAGATCAACATCTAGCATTCTGCATTCTACACACACACACACACACACACACACACACACACACTAAATACATACACAAATGAGGTAGAAGCAATATGCCAACTACAGAGGGAAAGGATACTGTAATTCAAAATTGTAATGGATAGTAAAGCTAGTGAGTTAAAATTAAAGAGTAATGAAAATTACATAGACACAAAATGTATCTCCCAGCTAATTATTTATTAATTACACATGGGAAAACAATAACTTTCAGTGTAGAAAATTGCCACTACCTTAACAAGTTATCAAAACTAGTATCACTATTACTGAGATAAGTCAACAACATCACATACTTTCTAATAAGATGCACTGTGTTGGACAAATCAGCTCATTGATACTCCTAAAAATTACATAACTTGAATCTAATCACTGTGCAATACCAATTTGAGAGACATTCTACAAAATAACTGACCTACGCTCTTCTAAAATGTCCAGGGTAAGCAGCACACAGATAAATGGTGTGAGACACTACTGAATCTTATAAGAGAATGAAAAGACTTGACAATTGAATGAAATGCATGATGCTAGACTGGGACTATGACTGGGATGACAACAGCTCCATAGGGCATTGGTGGGAGAACTGGCACTGTTTTTGTATATGTTGAGTATGATAGTAATGGATTATATTAGTTATCTCTTTTAATGAAATAAGAATCCATGATTTTGTACTGACACATAAAGATGTTTAAATATAGATACAGATGAAGGAATAGAGAAACAGGACAGTAACTAAATGACAGCCATTAAATCAAGAAGGAATAATGTATTTATAAATTATAATGGGTGCTAAGACTAATGAGAGAGTTTGATGAGGAACATAATTACATAAATAGATATGTATTTGTATTCATTGATAGATATGCTTTGTGTGTATTATCAACTATTTACATACATAAATATGTCTGTGAAATGACGGACTATTCTAGTTGGCTCATATATATAAATACAATTAAGGAGGAGGGACTTAAGATGGTGGAGGAGTAGGGGACCCCTTTTTCAGCCAGTCCTGAGTTGAGTTGGATAGGGACCAGACCATCCTGAACATCCACAGAATCAGCCTGAGACGCAGGAAGATACATCTGGATCTCTACAAATGAANCGAGTTGGATAGGGACTAGACCATCCTGAACATCCACGGAATCAGCCTGAGACACAGGAAGATACATCTGGATCTCTACAAATCAACATCTCCAGTGCTGAGTATTCAGGTATGAAGCGGGGAGCCGTGAAACCACGCACAGATATGGGAAGATAAACAGAAGGGGGAGGGAGCCACCGTGTTCAGGCTCCGGGAAGCGGAAGCCACATTCATGGGGGAACAGGTGGACTTGCGGACTGGCACCCGCGAGAGAGCAGACTGAGACCATGAGCCGGGGAATGCGTGCGACCAGACTGAAAACTGGAGCTCCAGTGCGCTCACTGGAACCAGACTGAGACTGGGAGCTCCGGGAGCACGCGGGGGCGGATGGTGGGTGGCGGTATTAGAAACACAAAGGACAGGGGCTCCTGGGTGGCACAGCGGTTAAGCGTCTGCCTTCGTCTCGGGGTGTGATCCTGGCATTATGGGATCGAGCCCCACATCAGGCTCTTCTGCTATGAGCCTGCTTCTTCCTCTCNATGGTGGGTGGCGGTATTAGAAACACAAAGGACAGGGGCACCTGGGTGGCACAGCGGTTAAGCGTCTGCCTTCGGCTCAGGGTGTGATCCTGTCATTATGGGATCGAGCCCCACATCAGGCTCTTCTGCTATGAGCCTGCTTCTTCCTCTCCCACTCCCCCTGCTTGTGTTCCCTCTCTCGCTGGCTGTCTCTCTCTGTCGAATAAATAAAATAAAATCTTGAAAAAAAAAAAAGAAAAAGAAACACAAAGGACAGAGACGCGCTGGCCCTGGAAGTGAGGCCTAGACGTCGGGTGTGGGGCACACATCCCGGAACGCTGCAGGGTTGAGCAGCACCAACAGAAACAGAGTTAAAGTGGACAGAACATCAGTGGAGAAGGTCCGCGATCCCTCTGTTCTGAGACAGAGGCTGAGATTCGGCCACTGCAGCTCTGACTCTCAGAAGAGGCACAGCAAACTGCCAGGGAAAGCCGCCAGAGAACAAAAGCCTGGAAACACCGGCTCACAGTGTGCCTATCCCCATCCCCATCCCTCCTCGCAGGGGCACAGAGACTCTACCCGAACAGGGTTGCCTGAGTATCAGCACGGCAGGCCCCTTCCCCAGAAGGCAAGCTGAAAAACCAACAAGCCCACATCCCTAAGATCCCTATAAAACAAGGGCTCACGGCCTGGGTCCTGGTCAATAATTTGGACTCTGGACAACCCCGCAACCTCTCCTCATCAGAATGACAAGAAGGAGAAATCCCCCCCAGCAAAGAAAAAACAATGAGTCTGTGGCCTCTGTCACAGAAATAATGGATATGGATGTAACCAAATTATCAGAAATGGAATTCAGAGCAACAATGGTCAAGATGATGAGTAAACTTGAAAAAAGCATCAGAGAAAGCGTTGCTGAGAATATAGAATCCCTAAGGGCAGAAATGAGAGCGAATCTGACAGAAATTAAAAATTCTATGAGCCAAATGCAGTCAAAACTAGAGGCTCTGATGGCCAGGGTGAATAAGGCAGAAGAACGTATCAGAGAATTGGAGGATGGGTTAATAGAAGAGAAAGTGAGAATAGAATCTGGACTAAAAAAAAATCCACACTCAGGAATGTAAGTTATCGGAAATTACTGACTCAATGAAACATTCCATGTCAGAATCATCGGCATCCCCGAGGGGGTGGAGAAAAACAGAAGTCTAGAAGAGATATTTGAATAAATTGTAGCTGAAAACTTCCCTAATCTAGCAAGGGAAACAAGCATTCGTGTCCAAGAGGCAGAGAGGACCCCATCCAAGCTCAACCAGGACAAACCTACGCCACGGCATGTCATAGTGCAATTCGCAAATATTAGATNGTCAACCACGACAAACTTACACCACGTCACGTCATAGCGCAATTCACAAATATTAGATCCAAGGATATAGTATTGAAAGTGGCCAGGGCAAAGAAATTGCTCACGTACCAAGGCAAAGGTGCGTCAGACCTGTCTACACAGACCTGGAATGAGAGAAAGGGTTGGGGGGCATTTTTAAAGCTCTTTCAGAGA
>NC_048225.1:107187538-107433121 GCF_002007445.2 Ailuropoda melanoleuca
AATTGCATGGTGCACAGGGTGTTATACACAACTAATTAATCATCGAACTTTATATCAGAAAGCAGAGAGGTACTGTATGGTGACTAACATAATATAATAAAAAACATTAAAATAAAAAAATAATAAAATAAATACAATTAAAACTAAGAAATTTAGCTCTATCAGTTGTCAACTATTTATTCCCTGTATATGCAAAATGCATAAGATAATTTTATTTGATCTGAGATGCTTACACATGCATTATTATTTAGTTGAATTATCTTCTTCAGAATGAATCAAAATTCTGCCAGATTTGTAGCTTTCAGCTTTAGCCATATCTGAGTCCTGCCAATCAGAAAGGCAGTCTGGAAATTGTTGATACTGTGAATAGAGCATTAATTTCACCGTTGAATGACTTAAACATGGTTATACAGATATTTCCTCAAATCTCAAAATGAAATAAAACACAACAATTTTTTTGTAGCTGGCAAGTTTATACTCACAAACTATTGAGAAAAAAAATTAGCAGTGGATAAGGAAAAAAAAACAGTCAGCATTAAATGCTAAAGGCCAGAATTATTCAGGTTATGGTTAACATCTTCATCCAAAAAGGAATTTGAAATGAAGAAAAAAAAATTACTCAGGAACATATTCTTTTGGACTACTAGATGCAGGAAAGACTAATCATATTCACATCAAGTTGTTTGAATGAAAAATTATTTTTCTACGTTCTACAAATACAAATCTTTGTTTGCCTATATAAATCAAATTAAAATTATCAGGATATTACAGCTTGGGAATTTAAGCAGTGTAGATCACAATTATGAATACTTTAATCGAAATCATCAGATTTTTGCTAAATTTTGCTCACATAGCTTCATCTTAATTTCAACATACACATTCTAGTTCTATCTCTGCATAACAAATGGCCATAAATTTAGCAGCTTTGGCACAGGTCCACTGAGTCTCCTGCTCAGGGTCTCACAGGCTGCCATCAGGGGTTTTGCCAGCCTCCATTCTTTTGTGGAGCTCAGCCTCTTCCTGCAAGCTCATGCTGGCAGAATTCATGTCTTTGCATTTGCTGAGCTGTGGGCAATCTTTCTTGCTGCCCCTCAGCTGGGGGCTGCTTTCAGAAACTAGGGTTGCCTGCAGGTCTGGTCACATGACTCCATCAGGCTCTTTGACATCGTGGCCGCTTAATTCTTCAAGCAAGCAGGATAATCTCTCCAGAAAGGACAAATCCCTCTCTGAGGGCTTCCAGTGATAGGTCAGAACCACCCAATATACTCCTCCATTTGAGTAGTTCAGAAACAACTAATTTAGGATCTTAATCTCATCTGAAAGGTCCCTTCACCCTTCCCTCCTAGTCACAGGGGTGACCTCTACCTCCATGCATTCACAGGTCCCAGTAAATTCATTTACATTCCCCGTTCACAAGGGGAGGGGATTTTTCATGGTGTGTATATCAGAGAGTACAAATTTCTATCATCTTAGAATTTTGTCTAGTTCAACTGCATGAGTTTTCTCTTCCTAAATAATAAATTGTCACAGATGTAGCAGCTTAATGCAACATTCATTTATTATCTCACAGTTGCATAAGGTCAGGAGTTTGGGCATAGCATAGCTAGCTTCTCCAGGCAGGATCTCATAAGGGTGGAATCAAACAGTAAACTGGGTCTGAGAGCTCATCTAATGCTCCTAGTTCTCTTCCAAATTGACCAGTTGTTGGCAGAACTCAGTCACTTGTGGGTGTAGAACTGAGGTCTCCTCTTTCTTCCTGGTTATAAATTAGGTCTGTTTCAACCCCCACAGAATGCCTGTCATTCTCTGCTATGTGACCCTCTCCACATCATAGGATTCTCCCGCAAGGGCAGCAAGAGAAACTCTTTAACTCCAATTTGAATAGCTCTAACATCTTTAAAAGGCTCACCTGATTAGGTCAGGTCCACCCAGGATAATCACTCTTTTGATTAACTAGAAGTCAACTGATTAGAGGTCATAATCGCACCTTTAAAATTCCTTCCGCCATAACATAAGGTAATATAATGACATCATATTCACAAGTTTTATCCACACTAAAAGATAGGAGATCATATAGGACATGTATTCCAGGGGACTAGAAGCTTAGAAATCTGATTACTGGTAAAATAATTAAATGGGACAGATTTTTTATTTTTTTTATTACAGGTTTTCTAAGACCCAGCTTAAATAAACTACGTTCTTAAATATATGCACAGTTTTAAAAAATTTTATTCCCTGGCCCTTTTTGTCTGTTTAAAAATTTAAAATTTTCAGCATTCTTCTCTCACTGTAATAAACAATAACAAATGAATACATATGTAAAATGTACAAGCATGTACATGTACCCACATGAGAAATTAATGAAAATATCTTCATTTTGCAATTTAAATCTATGATGCAGGGACATTATGAGTCTTTGTTTTATGTGGGTATTTTAAAAATTGGTATTACAAATCCATATTAAAATTAATTGAAATAATTTTAATTAAGAATAATTTTAATTTGGGTGCCTGTTGGCTCAGTCATTAAGTATCTGCCTCTGGGTCAGGTCATGATCCCAGCATCCTGGGATCCAGCTGCCTGGAACTCTCTGCTCAGCAGGGAGCATGCTTCTCCCTCTCTAGCTTCCCCCCGCTTTTGTTCCCTCTCTCCCTGTCACCCTCTGTCAAATAAATAAATAAAATCTTTAAAAAAATAATAATTTTAATTCTATTTAGCTCTGATTACATGGTTAAGAGGCATGTACTTTCTCTTTGTGTAATAGATGAAAGCATACTGGGAAACTTGGATGACTTAAGACAGATGTTCATTATTATTTAGTATTAAGTTTTTATGTGAGTTATTTTATTATCACGTTTAAATTTTAATGTGAATCATAAAACTTTAAGCCAGAAGGTAACTCCAAATAGTCAATACTAAACACTCAATTGTGGCCTTCTGAAAAATCCAATGATCTCAATGTTCTTCCTTCTAGATATCCAAATCTAGACCTCTGAATGGGAGAGGATGCAAAGATGTGGCCAGGAAAGACACAGTCCAGAAACTGGAAGCAAGACTTTAATCCCAGGGGCGCCTGGGTGGCAGCAGTTAAGCGTTTGCCTTNGGTAAGCGTTTGCCTTCGGCTCGGGGTGTGATCCCGGCGTTATGGGATCAAGCCCCACATCAGGCTCCTCCGCTATGAGCCTGCTTCTTCCTCTCNAGTTAAGCGTTTGCCTTCGGCTCGGGGCGTGATCCCAGCGTTATGGGATCAAGCCCCACATCAGGCTCCTCCGCTATGAGCCTGCTTCTTCCTCTCCCACTCCCCCTGCTTGTGTTCCCTCTCTCGCTGGCTGTCTCTATCTCTGTCGAATAAATAAATAAAATCTTTTAAAAAAAAAAAAAGACTTTAATCCCAATGAGTTGTCACCCCAAAATAATGAAATGTGTGTCTGAATTCAAGTACATGAAAGGAGGCTGAAGAGAAAAATGAAGTGGATAGTTAACTAAATCTGCAAAAAATTAACAAGCAAACAAAAGCCTTGACAAAAAATCTCAAACAGCTCAAATTAAATATAGAGTCCAAGAATTGGACGGTGATCATTGATGAAGAATGTATTCAGAAAAAAAAATGAACACATAATTCCAGAAATATTCTGGTAAACAAAAATTTTGCCAACAATTTTGAGGAATATTTGAGGGCTTGAGGTGTTTGAGGTTTGCTTTGGAGAGTTGCCTTATGTGGCGGTGGCGCTGAAGTCAACTGAATGGCATTGGGTAGGGAGAGCACTTTTCCTGACATCTATTGGGCATGCTCTTCTTAAGCGCTATAGTTTTGAATTTCTCTCCACATACTTTCTAGTTGCTGCTTTCAAAACTGCAAAATTGAGAGTTTAGTATTGACTATTTTAAGTTACCATTATTTCACTTCATACCCTTTCAGAAAGAAAAGCTAATATTTTGTCTTTAGTAAGACCCAATGGACTGTTACTTGTCTTCATTGTAAAACAGAATTCTTACAACGCAGATGTTTCTTAATGCCAAAAATCAAAATCTTGTTCATTCATTTTTATGTTGTTCCTTGTAATTGCTTTTATTTTATCAGGGATATCTTGACTCTGCCAACTAAATTTTCTATTCTGGTATATTTTGTAATGATCTAGGTAGACTCATTTCTAAAAGCATTGGAATAGACAGAACTGTAGTTAACTTTTGGTGTTAAATTTCTGTGTAACTTTGCCTGCTACTTCTTTTCTCAATGTCATTTTCCTCTGGTTCACTCTTTTTTTTTTAATCGTAAAAAAATGTCCACATTTTAATTTTCATTTTAACCAGCAATTGGCTATCTTGTTTTCTTACAGAGATTGCTATTAAATATATACAGGTGTGGTTTTTTTTTTTTCTTCTGGATTACTTGTATCATTTTGTATATGAAAATAACCATTCCTCAGATACTGAGGAATTGTTCTGTAGCTTGAATTTGCAGTATATTGTGAAGCACTGGGTTGCCAGGAAGAAAAGATACATCAGGCTTTAAATTGCTTTTGCGTAAAAATAAATGGGAAGTAAAGATGTTCCTGGAAGAAGAAATCTAACTTTCTTTTCCATTTACTATATATTTAAGATCAATTACATCTCTCTGGCAAAACAGGAAACTAGTATCATCTCACCTGGCCTGTATTTACCCTGAGTTAGCCATGGAACTGTTCAAAACTGAACACAGATCCTTCTTACACATTCTTTCTTGACAGAAGTAAGAGGCATGATGATAAAATACTGTGCATTAGTTTAATCTCTTTTGTGTTCAGATATTTGGTATCTCATTCGGTCCCTTTCAGAAAGATTGAGCTACCTGGTGTTTGTCCCATACAGCCTAACTAGATGGTGAGCCATTTACCAAATGATATCCAAGAAGAAGTACAGACTGAAAGTAGAGTAAGATGAGAGTAAGTGTCCAAAAAGATAATTAAAAAAATTGGAAGATCCTAAGAGCAGATATTTATAGCCTCAGAATCAATGGAACAGGGAGGTAGAAAAGCTAAAACCAAAAAAAGGAGGACCAAGACAGGCAAGTGGGAAACACTTTGTCCTTTTGTGAGGATTCATTATCTTTGAAGGCTTAGTGCAAAATAGACAAGTATAGAGAAATTAGAGATATTAAACTCAAAGCATGTGTATGTGTGTTCTTTGGTTTAGTGAAATAAAAGCCCATTCAACCATTCCATGAGCATTTATTACAGGTTGTTAAACAAGTGTTGCTGACTTGAACATCATATATTTAAGTATATATAGAACTGATAAAATTCTATTTATTCTCATTTTCAGTTTCTTGAAAACATCTACAGGGAATAATAAATTTGGGAACTTCTATGTAATGCACTTTTAATAAAAATCTATTGTTACTGCCATAAAACCCAAATAGATTTCATAAGTAAAATGTGTTCAAATTTTTTGTCTGTGTGAATTAATAGTTACAACCCATAGATGAATAAACGAGGTTACATTCAGAGAGTAGTAATCTGCTTTAAAANATTCAAATTTTTTGTCTGTGAATTAATAGTTACAACCCATAGATGAATAAACGAGGTTACATTCAGAGAGTAGTAATCTGCTTTAAAATTATGAACATGTGGTAATAAGTTCTTTGACTTCTTTTAACTGTCCAACATTTTCTTCCAAGAGGAAATTGTGGAAAGGTCACCACTGTTTGTGGACTAAACATAAAATTTTACTACTATGCTGTAGTAAATCCAACAGAGTGCTCACAAGTTAATTAAAATATTTATCCACTTTGCTGTTATTAAATCACCTGTGCACAGTATGGGTATAAAATCATCTTACTTTATATGTGTGATTGATAAAATGTGTTTTTGGTTATATGATTGATAAAAACTGGTGGATCCAGGGAGGAAGCAACCAAATATTTATATATATGTATACGTATATGGCATTTAAATTATATTCGGCATTTTTTTATTTGTGGGAAATTAAGTTTGCTGTTAAAGGTGTAAAAAAGTATATGAATGAACTCAAACTTTTTCAAAGAATATGAATGAATTNAAAAGTATATGAATGAACTCAAACTTTTTCAAAGAATATGAATGAATTTAAAATATTTCTTAGAGTTAATGAGTAATCTTCTAATAACATCTCTCATATCTTTTAGGTTACTCTCCAAGTATTTTAGTGACACACAATGTTGATAAAGCTGTGGTGAGGGAAGTTGTGGTGAAGGAGAGATAATTGACTTGAAGGAAGAGTTTGCAAGATACGATAAAAATGGAAGGAAAAGCCTCTGATGAGATATAACAACATGTGTTAAGACCATAGATGGGGGAAAAACTGGGCTTTTTAAAGAACTGACAATCTAGTGAGACCATAGCTGGAGTGAATGAAAAGAATTCTATACAATTGGAGCTTGGGCTGGCTGGTAGAGATATAGAGTTTTAGTTGATTCTAAGTGGAACATATGTCGAATTAACATTTAAGAAATATCAGTTATGATTCTGTATGGAAAGTTGATTAGAAACAAAAATGCAGTATAAATAGTAAAAAAAAAATATCAGTGATTGTGGAGGAAACAGTGGGAGTTGGATCATGGAAGGGACATTGAATAAAGAAGGAAATGGAAGGAATCAAGACAGATTTTGTAGTTCTAATTCACAGGATTTGATCATGAGTGAGATGTGCTATGTAAAAAATTATATGTAAAGAAGGGAACCCAGGTAGTTTTAATTGAGCAATAACATGGATTAAAATATCATTTACTGAGTCTGGAAGGGAAAGGAATTAAGAGGTTGGTTGATGGGACCAAGTATTGCAAAAACTGTGATGTCTATGAGGCAACCATTGAAGATATTAATTAGATTTGTGTGGATAAATAAATACAGATAAAAGCAGATATAGCTATACAGTATGATTAGCCATATATAAATTAGGACAGTATTATTTTCATTTTTAAAATATCCTGGTATGGGATGCCTGCCTGGCTCAGTCCATAAAACATGTGACTCTTGATCTTGGGGTCATTAAGTTCAAGCCCCACATTGCCGGGTAGATTGTACTTAAAATTTAAAAATAAAGTAAAACAAAATATCCTGGTGTCTAGCATTAGCAAGTGTCAATATATTGGACATCATTAATTTTTTTAAAGAATTTACTTATCAAGTGGTGCTGGATGGATCAGTTGGTTAAGCATCTGAGTTTGGCTCAGGTCATGATCTCAGGGTCCTGGGATTAAGCCCCGTGTCAGGCTTTGTGCTCAGTGGGGAGTCTGCTTCTCCCACTCTGTCTCCCTCTGCCTCTCTCCCCACTTGTGCTCTCTCTCTCTCAAATAAAAAATTAATGATCTTAAAAATAAAAAAAATGTTTAACAAAACACCATTAAAAACATTAAAGATGAAAATACAACAAAAGACTCCAAATTTATCCTGGAGCATTAAATGGTGGAAAAGATACAGAGGAAGTATGGGTGTGACTGTAAAATGTACCTTAATTGGGAGTGTTCCTCATAAAATAACTTATTCTTTCCATACCAACCTGCATTCTGAATGGCTATTTCCCCAAGAAAAATAAGTATATGTGTCCACATAAAAACATGATGCAACTGTTTACAGTGGTTTAAACACAAAATGAAAATAATCCAAATGTCTTTGACTTTAATAGTTGAACAAACTATGGTATAGACATAGAATGGAAATGCTATTAATCAATAAAAAGAGTGAATAGGCGCAGGGGCCTCTGGGTGGCTCAGTTGGTTTGACTCTTGATTTCAACTCAGATCATAATCTCAGCATTGTGAGATTGAGCCCCATGTTGGGTTTCACACTGGGCATGGAGCCTGCTTAAGATTCTCTCCCTCTTCCTTTGCCTGCCCCCTCCTCCTGTTCACACATGTGCTCTCTCTCTAATAAAAAACAAATTAAAAGAAAAGAAAAGAAAAAAGAGAAAAGAAAAGAAAAGAATGGGTGGATTACTGATACATTCAACAACAGAAATGAATCTCAAATGCATTAAGTGAAAGAAGCCAGGCTTAAGTGACTAGATACCATAAGATTCCATTTATAAGACATGCTTGGATAAGTGAAAGTACTGGGGCAAGAAACATACCAGTTTTTTCCAGTACATGAAGTAAGGAAAGGACATAAACTACAAAGGAGCATGAGGAATTTTCTGGTATTCAAGACATTATATATCTTGATTGCAGTGGCCATTATACAACTTCTGGCAAAATCCAGTAAACTAGATGTAAATGATGAATCCTCCTGTATATAAATTTTAACTCAGTAAATCTGACTAAAATAATATACAAGGCAGCAATAAATTTTATCAGTGTATAAAAACGCTCTCTATATGGCTGTGAATAGATTTTAATGTCTTCATTAAATTAAAATTCACCTGTGTTTTTCCAGATTTTTTCTGTAAGCTGACCAGAATTAAATAACTCACGTCTTACATTAAACTCAAAAAAGTTTTAAAATGTAGACCATGCAATCCTTATTCCTTGATAACACAAGTTTATCTTTTTGTTCTTAGCGGCAATAAAAAGTAATTTAAAGCATTAACACCAACATCTTGCTCTTCAAAATTTCCTACTGACCAAATTAATGAGAACCACATGTCTTGCACTTAAAAATAACAACTCTTTACAAATGGAGGAAAGTGAAAGGAAATGAAAAAGAAAATTCAATATCCTATTTTATATGGTAAATGAAGCCAGTGGTGGCTTTGAATTCTGCATGTTATAGTTGTTCATTGCAGCATGAACAAACACGTAGCTCTTAAAACACATAGTTCTTACTTTTCCCCATATTTTATCTAATTATTATTCAAAAAATATTGTATTTTTAAGTAGTTCCTTATTCTATTGAGGATATACAATTCCTCAATATATTTTCCTTCAAATGCTAAGCAATTTAAAAGGGTATTTAAAGAAAACCTTTCCCTGATTCTCAATGTCAGTATGAAAAATAATGGTCAAATACAGACCCCCATGTTGTGGGAAATTCTTTATAAGAATTCTTATTTTAGAAGTGCCAGTGATTTCACAACTGTATCTGTATGTATCTTCTTCTCAGTGGGTTTATTAATAATTATAGTAATAAACATTTTAATGCCTTTATTATAATACTACTTAGCAGTTGTACTATTTACTATATATTCACTATAATAAATTATATTATTACTACTATTACTTACATAAATTTTTAACATTCCTGATTTTTATATATTGTTTAAAAATAATTGACATTTTTATATTTCTATCTTCATGGTTAGTATACTAATGATTAAAAACTATCAATTACATCTAACCATTTTCTAAACCGTTCTATTTTAATATTATTATTGATAATGTTACAGTGTGTACTTTGATTTACAGCTCTTTTTAAAATTAGTTGTTCAAAACAAATCTCCAGGAATCCTGAAATTACTGGTTCAAAGGCATGAATATATTTATAGATCTGGCTATATATATATTTCCCGTTTCCATCAAATTATCATATATAATTACAGCCATACAAAATTTTTATAACTTGTCACATTCTTTTGTGCCATTCCTTTCTACCATTATTTGGGTGAAGTTCTACTGAAATTTGTCTTTGATTTATACATAAATATTGTTGAGAAAATTAAATCCAAGTTGTAGAACTCCAAAAGGAGTATACATGGGGGTGGAAATTATAGTTATTACAACATAGAGTTGAATGATACTTTTCATAGGAAAATAATCATCTTTTGGAGGAGGAACTATCTCGATAGATTTTATGGGTATGATAGTCTCCTGAGAATGTCATGATTGGGCTGGGAGAGATAAAGAGATCAGTATTAATCCTGTTCCAGTAAAGTAGAAGAACCTATAGCTTCTAGGGCCAGAAAAGGAAAGAATGAGATTAAGAAGGTCAAACAATTCTATCAAGTGAGTTTATTTGAGGACCTTAAAATTAAGTCAGTGTAAACTTCCATAATGTCTCCCCATTAATTGTGCTGATGTTGCCCTCTCAAAAGCAAGCATGTCTTTATGTGAGGGGCTGAATTATCAACCAAGAATTAATCTCTAATGCTATTTAGCCCATGATATCATACACCTTCCCCTTTTACCAAACATGAAGTAGAAATACCAATCAAAGATATTCAGAGACCATTAAAAAACATACATTTTAGGGAAGTCAAATGCCTACAGGCATCAGACATCCAAATAAAAGTGCAAGTCTGGCCAAATATGAGAAGAGAATATATTAAATTCTTTGGCAAACAGAAAATATACACCAGATTAAAGGCATATTAATTCCTAATGTTAAAGCAAAGTGCTGGCCCCAAAATGTCTACCTAGTGACCACTCTTGGCCCAAGAGCCACCAGTTTCTGCCTTTGTAACCCTTGATTATATATATATTATATAATATGTAATAAATATATATTAAATATTAATATATAATAATATATAATAAAATATTATTTTGTGTCAATATTTAAATTTTATACTTTTACCATTATGAATAGTAGTGATAGCATGGTAGAAACGTAAATCTCCATGAGTTATTCTAAACGCTTATTATCAAAAAACAAACATTATAATTGTTCATGATTTATAAGCCTGTACAAACACAGCCCTCAACATGTATTTTAAACTGTGAACATTATACACAAAGAATGGTATTTATGGTAAATTATATTTCCATTTAATTTGTAACTAAGTTTGTACTTGCATGTGAATATATATTATTTTGGTAATAGTTTGTAGACTTCTGTAGTAATTAGAAACACTCTTATGTTAGAGATATTAATTTTATAATATACACAAAAGATATTAGATATTATGCTAATTGAAATGCCAGTTAATAGACATTGCTTTATGGCCAACTGTCAACTTCTTTGTTTTTTTAGTGCCACGTGCTACTAGCAGCATTACATTATTTACTATTTATTGATTGTGCATTTTATTTTCTAAGCTTGTAAACTAGAATTGCCTTCTTTAGAGAGTTTAATTTCAATTATCTCAGTGGTTGATCTACCAGAAAATATCTCCAGTCAACTCTGACACTCAAAATATGTTGGAAATTTTCTAGAAAGGTAGTTACATTGCTGAGTGGTCAAACTGTTCTTTAGGAACCAAATCCCTTGCATCTAAAATAAACTGGTACAAGACTAGAAAAGGGGTTTATATGCTAGCCTCCACTAGTTAATAATATACAGCATCCAAATCTCTATAATTTGCCATCAAGCATGTTTACAACTAATCAATTCAATTACTTTCCAGACATTGATATTGCTGACTACAGTGTGGAAAACAAAACAAATCAATGCTGGGTTAGTAACTTCACTCAAAATCCTTCAGCATAAAACTTTTAAATTTAAAGGATCTGAAGACATTTGAGTGAAGTGTACAGATATTTTCCTAATTAGCTTCATCAGCCACCAAATTGAATGTGGAAAAAAAAATAATGCAGGATTGTCCTTACCTAAAGAATATAATTTTTTAAATTCTTGGATGTACATTTATCTTTTCATCAGGAAAAGAAAGGTATCTGTGTTATATGTGGCTAGGTAGGCCAGTGGAGGGACTGATTTTCCACGATTGGATAAAATAAGCTCACCTAATTGTTTCCGTTACTTACTTCTTGCTATTGTTTTCTATTTTCTTTCACTGTGGACAAATAACACTTTTTTTTACTACTACCATGTAATCCCTAATATAGCTCCAAAGAAATAATATTTATATGTGTATTCAATTAACAAAGCTCGTACATCACAAGGACAATGAGTATTTGTAAAAGTTGTAGCATTTATAACTGAAAGCTCACTGATTATTGTTAAGTTGTTGTGGTTTTATTTTGACTTGGACATATTCTGCCAGACTACCTGGAGAGAGAGAGACAGAAAGGGGGACAGAGAGAGAAAGAGAGATGAAAGAGAGGCTGGGAAAGTGAAAAAGAAAAAAAGAGGCATGCATATAAAATCGAGTGATCCTTTGTATAAAATACTCATTGTAAATGATATGGAACACTGATATTTGGAAAGCCCTAAATGGAATGGAATATGAATAAAAAAATATGAATCAAAACATTCCTCAGAAAAAAACACACAAAATCTTAGGCCAGATAGATAGATGGATGGATGAGAGAAACAGACAGACAGTCATTTTAAAAGTCTTATAAATGTCTTCTTTAAACCTTTTCTCACAATGTTCCCAGGAAATGGTATTCTTTTCTTTTTTTTGTTTAACATTAAAAAATAATTTAGAATTATTTTCTTTGAACTCATGCATATTTATTAACGGTTTCATTTCAAAGAGAAAAACATGATTTTTCCTTTATGTTAAAAAGATTTTATGCTATTTGTAACTGGCAATCAGTCAATCTGTGTAAAGGAAAATGACCACTATCATTGAATAATCTATATAGCATCTTCAATTTGTCCTATTTTTTTCTGTGCTACTAGTGCAGGAAGAAGGTATTAGTGTTGCTTCTTTACCTACTATATTTATTAGTAGTAGTAGTAAATTTGCATAATTTTGTTGAGCTTTTAAAATAGCAAGTTCAGGGAATCTACCACTTTGAAGTTCATAATAATCTCTCTAATCATTCATGTTTAATTTCGTAGTAAACAATCCATACATAAATCTAGTGAGAATAAATTAACTATGCAACAAGTCCCATTTGAAACATATCTTAGTATTCTGTGTACACTTTATGTTTCACTCCATGAGATTAATTTATCAAAACACAAGACTTCACACTGAATCATTTACACAATTATTCAAACATTAAAAAGCTTCATGTAATAATGGCCAATCTTACTGTTATTTTGTTTAACTCTTAACCAATTTATTTCACACTCCCAGCTATGATTTAAGATAGTTTGTTCTAATAGTTTTATTCTGTGCCTTATATATAGTAAATCACCACAAATCCATGTTAGAAGCAGAAACCACTAAGGATTAGTAGACTGCTGCCTAGTCACGTGTCAACCTTCATTATCCACGTTATGATGGGGAGTCTCAGTAAATCAAAAAGTTACTAAATCCTTTTTACTTTTATTCAGGGAGGATTCTGTGCTTTCGTAGATAGGCAATTTCAAGGGCCTGAAACTAATGGGACGGAACTAAATTGTCCACAGAAAATCTGGTGGCCTATGAAGAAATGCCCCCAACCAATCAATAAAAAAATAATAATACAAATACAAGATTGTTATACTCAATTCAATATAAACTTATATATATTAAAATTCTCAAAACTTTTCATTTAATAGACTAGATTGGAAGAAAATACAATGTACCCAAACAGAAAATATATAATAATAAACGGTGTCAATGTCAATTCTTTCCAAATCTATAGGTGTAATTTAGTTCCAAATACAAATCATCTGGATATTTTTTTCAAATTTAATTATGCTTTATCTTCCCTTCTGCTTTTGTTGAATTAGTAATATTCTTTTAGAATCATTGGAATGTGGATAATGTTTCTCTTAATAACTAAGTATTAAACCTATTAATTTTAAAAAGTATGATATTAGGTTTTTTAAAAATTTATTTTCTTGGTATAATACTCACCTAAAAGCATTGATTAGTTGATTAGTAGTTTTTTAATTTTTTTATTGCTTATTGCTTTTAATATGATAATATTATTCTGTTTGGGAAATTTACTCATTACCCTGATATATAGTCAGTGTTTACAAGTTTTGCATGGACGCTTGAAAAATAGGTTTACAATAGAGAAACTAGAATGAGACCCACACAAATATAGTCAAGTGATCTTTGACAAAGGAGCAAAGGCAATTCAATGGAGAAAAGGTAACCTTTTTAACAGTGCTGCTCAAACAACAGGGCATCTTCACGCAAGATAATTAATCTAGACACATAACTTATATCCTTCACAAAAATTAACACAAAATAGATCATTGACCTAAATGTAAAACATAAGAACATAAAAGTCCTACAACATAAAATAGAAAATCTAGATGACTTAAGGTTTTACACTGAGTTTTTAGATGCAACACGAAAAACATGCTCCATGAAAGAAAATAATGATGTTAGACTTTGTTAAAACGAAAACCTTCTGCTCTATGACAAAACTGTAAAGGAAGCCATCAATTAGAAGAAAATACTTGCTAAACACATACCTGATAAAGGGCTTGCATATAAAATCCTTGCATGTAAAGTAACACAACAATAAGAAAACAACACAATTTAAATTAGGCAACTGACCTGAACAGGCATCTTAGCAAGAAGATACACAGATGGCAAATAAGCATATGAAAAGATGCTCAACTTTATATGTAATTAGGGAATTTCAACTTAAAGCAACAATGAGAAAACACTTTACACTTGTTAAAATGGCTAAAAGTAAAAAATACTGATAATACCAAATGCTGGCAAGCATGTGGAGCAATAGGAAACCTCATTTGTTAGTGGTTGTAGTGCAAAATGGTATAGCCATTTTGGAAGAGTTTGGCAGTCTCTTATAAAGCTAGACATAATCTCACTATATGATCCAGGTATCACACACTTAGGTATTTACCCAAATGAGTTGAAAATTTATGTTCACAGTGAAACCTGTACATAATTATTTATACAGCTTTGTTCACAATTGCCAAAACTTGGAAATAAACAAAATGCCCTTTAACAGATGAGTGGATAAACTGTGATACATCCATTCCATGAAATATTATTTAATGATAAAAATGAATGTGTCATCAATCTATAAAAAGTCATAAAGGAAACGAAAAGCATATTACTAAGCAAAATAAGCCAAGCTAAAAAAGCAACATACTGTATGATTAGACTTATACGGCATTCTGGAAAATGGAGACAGCAAAAAGATCTGTGGTGTCCAGGAGTTGGGGAAGAAAGAGGGATGGGATGAATAGATAGAATAGAGAAGATTTTCAGGACAGTGAAACTATTTAGTATAATCTAGTGATGGAAACATATTTGTCAAAGCTCATAGAATGTGAAAAACAGTATATCATAATGTACACTATGGACTTGTGTCAGTAATAATGTATCAATATCAGTTTAATTCATTTATGAATAACAATTGTAACATATGTACTACACTAATGGAAAATGTTAAAAATAAGGAAAACTGTGTGGAGTGGGGGGTATATGGGAACTCTGTATTTTCTGCTCAGTTTTTCTGTTAACATAAAGCTGCCCTAAGAAACAAAGCCTAATAAAAAAAAAAATTCAAAAAAAAAGGAGAAGGTACAGACAGTTTCAGTTGTTTACTCTCAGTTCATGCCCATTGTATTACTTATGTTGTTCAAGTACTTAAAGTGCATTTTTTGTCTATTTCATGTCAGAAGTTATAGGATTCTATTTAAATCTCATTACATTTGTATTTTTGTCCTTAGGTTTTTTAGCAGTACTTAAAATTTATCTGTATTAATTTTAAATTATATTCTCTGCAATACTTTGTCCTATAACCTCATTTAACGATATGTTGGGCGGGGGAGCGCCTGGGTGGCTTGGTCCTTAAGTGTCTGCCTTTGGTTCAGGTCATGATTCCAGCTTTCTGTGGGGGGGCGCCTGGCTGGCTCAGTCTTTTGGTCATGATCCCAGCATTCTGGGATTGAGCCCTGCATCAGGGTCCCTGCTCAGCGGGAAGCCTGCTTCTCCCTCTCCCACTCCCCCTGCTTGTGTTCCCTCTCTTGTTGCCACTCTTTCTGTCAAATAAATAAATAAATAATCTTAAAACAAAAAGAACAACAACAATCTTTTAGGGGTTTAGTAACAAAATTAAATTTAAAAATTAATATAAGTAATTAGTTGAATTATTTTCCTTTTAATTTTTTCAGAATTCCCACTCCCAGGGTGCTTCCTTTAATGTGCCTGAATATGTGTTCAAATTCACAAATGCTTACAAGGTGCAGTATGCTCAGTCATAACCACAGTCCCATCCATCACATTTAGATTTGTCATGCTAGAAGAATCTGATCAAAACATATACTATATATGTTGGCTAATTGAATTTAAATTTAGAAAAAATCCTGAACTTGAAGTTATCTTCAGTATATGAAGTTTTTCAAATATCTCTAGAAATCATGACAATTCCTTCTTAAGCTGTGTATAGATCTTATCCTTCACTATTTAAACCAAGATATATATACATATATTGCTGCAAAACAAATTATCACAAATATAGTGGTTTAAAATAACACCTATATTACATTCCAGTGTCTGGGACAGGCCTGAACACAGCTTAGCTGTGCTCTCTGCTCAAGGTCTTACAAGGCTGCACTCAAGGTATTGGCATTTGTGGTCTAAACCAGAGTTTTGCCTAGGAATAAATCATCTGCCAAGCTCCCACAGGTTGTTGGCAGAATCAATCTCCTAGTGATTATAGGAATTAGGTTCCCATTTTCTTGCTGGATGTTGGCTGATGGCCACATTTCAGTCTCAGGGGCCGCCAGCAGTGACGCATCACTCTCTCCCGAGTTCACAACCTGGCTGTTTGTTTCTTCAAGACCAGCAGGAGACTCAGTCTCTCTAGTCTGCTAAACAGAGTCACATGTTAGGAAATACAACTAAGACAGGTGTATTCTGTCACCTTTGCCATTTAACATAACCTCGTCAGGTCACCCTAGATTTATCAGCCACAGGCAATTTAAAAGATTGTATTTTAGTTTCTATATGTGGTAATTTTACTATCCTTTTGTTTTTATTTGGTTCTACTTTTGTCGACATAAAATTGCAAAAAATTTGATGATATATTTTGTTTTGCTGATACATAAAATTGCTCTTTTTTGTTATAATGCTTTTCATGTTCAAGCCTTAGTTGTCTGCTACTAAACTGATACCTGGGATTTATTTAGGTTCATATATGCCTCATATGTTTCCTTGTTTGTTTTTTTAATTTGCCTTTGTTTCCTTAAGCATGTTTTTTTTATGTTGTTTTGTTTATCATTTATTTTTAAATAAAATTTATGTATATTTAAAATGTACATGATGTTTTGATATACATTTACATACTGAAATGAAAATGTTAAAAATAGGGGCGCCTGGGTGGCACAGCGGTTAAGCGTCTGCTTTCGGCTCAGGGCGTGATCCCGGCGTTATGGGATTGAGCCCCACATCAGGCTCTTCCGCGAGCCTGCTTCTTCCTTTCCCATTCCCTCTGCTTGTGTTCCCTCTCTCGCTGGCTGTCTCTATCTCTGTAGAATAAATAAATAAAATCTTTTTTAAAAAAAGTAAATGTTAAAAATAGAACTATCATATCATCCAACAATCCTTCTTCTATGTATATACCCAAAGAAAATAAAATCAGTATCTCAAAGAGATACCTGGGCTCCTGTGTTCACTGCAGCATTATTTACAATGACCAAGATATGGAAGCGACTCTAGTGTCTGGCCATGGATAAAGGGATAAAGGAATTGTGATACACACACACACACACACACACACACACACACACACTGGAATATTATTTAGCTCTTAAAAAGAGGGAGACCCCATCATTTGCCATAAGATGGATGAACCTGAAGGACATTATGCTAAGTGAAAAAGCCAGACACAGAAAGAAAAATACTACATGATCTCACTTCTATGCAAAATCTAAAGCTATTGAATACACAGAAGCAGAAAGTAGAATAGTGGTTAACAGAGTCAGGGAGGTGGGGAAACTGGGGGAGGTGATAGTCAAAGAGTACAAAGTTGCAGTTATATAGGATAAATAAGTTCTAGAGATCTAATGTACAGCATCATGACTATAGTCAATATTACTACATTGTATACTGGAAATTTGCTAAGAGGATAGTCTTCAGGTGCTCTCTCTCTCTCACACACACACACACACACACACACACACACACACACATGCACACACGGCAACTCCATGAAGAGATGAATGTGTTAAGTACGTTCCTTTTATACAATAAGTTGCATTGGATTTTTAAAATCAAATTGATCTGAGTGTCTCTGTGCTTGGTTGATCATTGCTGACTTTAGGATGTCATCTCCAAACGATGTTCCATTCTACCTCACTCAGTCCCTCTCTCCCCATCATGTCACAATCTAATTTTATTTCCTATATTGCTTATTTGGTCAATAATGTAAAAGAAGAACTTATTGTATAGAGATGACCTATTAATTACTGCTAATCAATTTATACTTCCAGCTTACCACAGCTCTTGAACAAGATAGAGGAAATTTTCATTTTACTCAAAATTGTCATTTACAAAAGGTTTGTCTTTGGATTCTATTAAACCACAATGTTCTTTTTTCTTTTTCTTTTGTGTAATGGAATACTACATAGCTATAAAAAGGATGAGATTTTTGCCATTTGTGACAACATGGATGGACTGAGAGAATATTAGGCTAGGTAAGAAAAGACTAAGAAAGACAAATACCATATAATTTTACTCATATGTGGAATCTAAAAAAAAAAAAAAACAAACACACACCAAAAAATGAATAAACAAACAAAAAGCAGAATTGGACCTATTCAAAGAATAAACTGATGGCTGCCAGAGGAAAGTGGGTGGGGGGTGGGCAAAATGGGTGAAGGGAAGTGAAAGATACAGGCTTCCAGTGATGGAATGAATAAGTCACAGGATAAAAGGCACACTATAGAGAACACAGTCAATGATATTACAATAGCACTGTATTGTGTCAGATGGTAACTACACTTACGGTAAATATAGTATAATGTTGACTCACTATGTTATACACCTGAAACTAATGTAACATTGTGTGTCAAGTATACTTATATTAAAAAAAAAAAAAGAAGTAAAAAAATAACCTCTAGATTCCTAGTTCTAATGTTAGGATTTTACAAGTTTATGGATTTAATGTCATTTTCTCTGTATGTTTTTCTTTATATTTAAAGAGATTTCTATTTTCTCATAATTACCTTAAATTACTTTGTCTATCATACCATCATTTTCACATAATTTATGCTGGAATTCACTAGGGAGAAATCTGAGTAGATCGGCAATTACAACATGTTTCTAACACAATGTCCTCTTACCTACCTGGAGCTTGATTTTTAAAAATATCCATCTACATTTCTTCTCATTATCTTTTTTCCCTAAAAAATATATTACCTGAACATGCACGTATGAAAACAGAATTTTTATTTTTATTTTTTTATTATTTTTATTTTTTTTTTAAAGATTTTATTTATTTATGCAGCAGAGATAGAGACAGCCAGTGAGAGAGGGAACACAAGCAGGGGGAGTGGGAGAGGAAGAAGCAGGCTCATAGCAGAAGGAGCCTGATATAGGGCTCGATCCCATAACGCCGGTCACGCCCTGAGCCGAAGGCAGACGCTTAACCGCCGTGCCACCCAGGCGCCCCAGAATTTTTATTTTTTGACCAGATTCCTGGCATGTCCATCATTTTTCTTCATCAGCATTAAAACAAAAACAAACAAACAAACAAAAACAAAAACAGAACATAAAAGTTCTCTTTTTTAACCAAAACTCATACTTATCTTTAGCTTTTACTTCTGGATTACATACTTTTGAGGATTAGTCCTGATTCAGAGTTAAAGGTAGAAAATTAGTCAGGCAAGGAAGTGAGGGGGACACTGGCATCGTGTTCTTAATTTTATTCCCCATATAAATGGGTGAAGCCTTAAAGGTTAGGCCTAAGTATCAAGGCTTTGATGTCTATGGTCAGCAGAGCAATGTCCCTCACCACCCCAAAGACACTCGGCCTTAGTACCGGGAACCTGTGAATATCTTCCATTACACAGCAAAGCTAAAGTCAGTTTGCAAGTGGAAATCAGTTTGCTAATCAGCCAAAGCTACAAAAGGAAGGTGAGCCTCAATTACCCAAGCAGGCCCAACGTGATCACAAGGGTCCTAAAAAGATCTAGAGGAAGCTGTGACTATGAAGAACCAGGCAGGCTGCAACGTGAGGACTTAGCCCACAGTTACTGGCTCTGAAAATGGAGGAACGGGGTCACAGGTCAAGACATACAGGCATCCTCTAGAAACTGGAAAAAAGGCCTCCAGCATAGCGGATGAAATGGATTATCCCCTGGAGGCCTCCCCCATGAATGCAGCCCTACTGACAGTCTAATTTTAGCCAAGAGGTATCTACTCTGACCTCCAGAACTGAAAGGTAATAGGTTTGTCTTGTTGGAAGCAACAGAACAGCAATTAATAGTAAAAATTAGTAAAAAACTAGTAGAAAGGGGAAATTAATTCGCTGTCTTATTGAACCTGAGTTCTCAGGTCTGTTGCTAAGTAACTTAGTGACATGGGCATGATTCCTAAACTCTCTGTGCCTGAATTTCTTCAAACACAAATAATAATGTCTTCCTTTCAGAAGTGTCATTTTAAATGAGATTATATAGGAAGTCCATCTGTCAAATGACACGGTAAGCACTTTTTAAAAGTTAGCTATTATTTGTCTTTGCTTTTTCTGTCAATTAGTAAGCATTAGTGAGCTTGAATCTGTTGGTGAACCTCAGTGCTTGAGGAAATCTGGCCCATGGAGTGCAGATTTCCTTTCTACTTTATAGACCCCTATGAGCTGAGTTTTAATAACTACTAGATTCTTCAATAGTTGTGTGAAGAAATCAACTCTCTGGACATACTGCATGTCCTGATGCTGTAATCACATTGTCTTGATTTGCTCCTGGAATTCCTCTTGGGCCTCTTTTTATCAGATATCCCTAATACCTTCTTTCTTCTATTTGCTTTTCTATTTTTAATTCTAGGTCTTGTTCTGTTACTTACTACAGCCATTGGTTTGGATTCGCCTATTCTCCTTCCTAACCTATTTCCAGGCCAATTGCTGCTTACTCTCCTTCTCCAGTTCCAGGCTTTCTACCTGCATGATCTGCTACTTCTTACATGTACAGACACTCTGCCTTTGTGTGTGTGTGAAGGGAAAAAAATGAATATGAAAATAACATAATCAATGATCTTTAAAAAGTAATATTTTAGATAAGTTCAACAATAATATCATAATTTGAAAATATGTTGCCACGTCTTAAAATTGAGTCAAAACTCTAAAGATGAACTTCAGTAGTAAAGATAAAAAGAATTTAGATTTCAAAATTTTAACAGCATAATGAGAGGAAAGAGAGATTGTCTCAGATTGCTTCTAGAGTACATATGCTAGGATATGTAGAATTTTGGAAAGGCAAAAATATGTATATGCATATGAAAGGATTTATTCTACGTAGATAAGATAGGTAGGTAAGGTATCTTTGGTGAGGAAACAAGGTTAAGGAAAAAAAAATTTACCCAAAGGCTTACTGAAAAGTTTTAATGACTGAATTGTTTACTTAAAATTGTCATATCTTCATTTAAGCCCAAGGTTTTAAATGTTCTTAAACCTACAAAGCCTAATTAGGTACAACGGGACACTCAAACATGACATCTTTCCTATTAATATCCCACTGCCCAATGGTGCAAATCTACCAACTCCTGTGAAAATGTATCAATGTGATGTCTACATTCTTTTATGTCCTTACTATTTCTACTTAACAGTGTATGAATTTGCTTCCATTTACACACTTTTTATTTACAAAATAAAATGAGTTCTGTAATTTCTTTTTTTTTTTAGTTTTCCAATAAAAATTCTCCAAAATTGTTCTTCAAATATGAAGGCTCAACATGAACAATATTAAGACATAATAATGAAAATCAGTATTTCACATTCGGTGGCATGATATACTTAACTTTCAGTACATTAATATATGTTTCGAACTGTAATGCAAAGTTTGCAATTTGATGATCGACAGGAAAGTTCTGGCATATAGATAGTTTAGCCATTTAAAAACGAACAAATTTGTTAGCTTCATTATTATTTTTTTTTTAATGGGGGGACATCTCACAAGTGTCTGAGGGTATTTTTCTTGTTGGTGGTTGTTTTTGTTGTTGTTGTAGGTGCTGCAGACTCACCTTTCCTCACATATTGACAGCTGACCAGAGGGAGGATGATCCCACCATGTGGGCCAGGTACTCTGGTCACTTTTCCTGCCACTCCCTTCATATCACAGAAGTCCTCTTTCTTTCCTATGTACTCCTTGCTTGACCAAATACTTAATAGACTAAATTAATTTATAAGAAATGCTTCTCGAAATATTCCAGACTTAATATTACCTACTACGAATAAGAAAAAGCCAAACGACTTACATGATTTTTGACATAGCTTTACCCTGTCCAATGATCAAGATGATCTAGTCCTAGCCCTTAAAAGAAGTCCTTCCTGCATTGTCCACATTTTTGCCTCATTCAATCAAATAAACTGTCAGCTCTCTGTACATGACAGTGACTTTAAGTGCTTTACACAAAATAATTTTCCAGATCAGTTGTAGGTATACAAAAGCAATTCAAATTAATCATTTTTTTAATACAATTTTTTCAAAGAGTTATTTATTTGAGAGAGACAGACTGGGGGAGGGGCAGAGGAAGGCAGTCTTTTTTTTTTTTTTAAGATTTTTTATTTATTTATTCGACGGAGAGAGAGACAGCCAGCGAGAGAAGGAACACAAGCAGGGGGAGCAGGGGGAGCGGGAGAGGAAGAAGCAGGCTCATAGCAAAAGAGCCTGATGTGGGGCTCGATCCCAGATCGCTGGGATCACGCCCTTAGCTGAAGGCAGACGCTTAACCACTGTGCCACCCAGGCGCCCCGGAAGGCGGTCTTTTATGCAGACTCCACTCTGAGCAGAGCCCCATGCAGGGCTGGATCTTAGGACCCCAAAATCACAACCTGAGCTGAAACCAAGAATCCAGGCTCCCTTAATACAATTTAAACAAAAGAATACGCCTATAGGAAAAATGATGTGGGGACTTTTGTGATTATTCATTTTTATAGGCTCTAAACAATTTTCTAATGTCTTACCAAGGTATTTTTTTCTATTAGGAAAATTGTTCCTTCATTGCCCCTTAAATTTCACTTCAACTTCTAATACATTTTTAATGCGCAGGAAAGGCACTATTACTGAACTCTCAATTTAACATCATTCGGGAAATAAGGCCTGACTCCTGGCAGCAGAACTCCTAGTTATCTCTCAATTTTCATTTTTGTCCTTTGCCCATTAGTTAGACAACACCAGTTTTAGCTGAATACCTGGCTGCCAGAAAACTGACCACATTCCCAGTCTTCCTTCCAGCTAATTGTAGTCATGATGTTAGGCTGCTCCCAAGGAATGGGAGCAAAGACTATGTATGTCCAAATCATATCTTTAAAGTGATGGTGATTCTCTCCACTTTCTCCCTTCTCAATCTTCCATATACAGAACAGTGTCCATATCAAAGTATTCAGCTTGATGGAATCTCACAAATGGAACACACCCCTGTAAGCAGCCACCAGATCAAGTAACGGAATATATAATTATTCTGGAAACCTCTTTCATGTTCCCTTTCATTTCCTGTTTACCACCCCCTCCACCCCCCATCCAGGATAATTCTATCCTGACTTCTAGTAGCATAGACTAGTTTTAGTTGTTATTTCTAAACTTTATATAATGATATCATATGGTAGTATATTTTTTTGTGTTTCTATCATCTTTTGCTCATCACTATGTTCCTCATATTAATCCTTATTTCTGTACAAACTTGAAATTCATTTTAATTGCTGTACAGAATTTCATTGTGTGAATATAATAAAATTTGGAATATGTATATATTTATATTTGTAATGTATTAATATGTATTTATAATATATGTATATATTCCATATAATAGAATATTCTGTATGTATAATATTCTGTATTCTATATAACAGAATATTCTGTTATATACATACAGAATATATAGACTATATATACATAGTACATACATAGAATATATATAAATATTTTATATAGTATAATATATATACACATTACAAGTAGAATATACAGAATATAGAATATTTTATTATATAGAATATGTATACATATATTCCAAAACAGATTACAGTAGATGTGGAATAATAAAATTGTAAATAGATTGTGGTTGATACTCAGAAAGAAAGCATGAATTCCAACTTTATTTTGGACATGGTGAAACAGACTTAATAACAAAATGTGATTTTATTTTTCTTATGTACTACTAATAATTATAATAACATTGCCACTTTGAGAGTGCTGCCAATTTTATAAAGGTGTTCAACATACATTAATTGTTAAAAATATCTTTATGTGTGCTAAGGGTATACCAATTTTGCCAAATAAATAAAGTAAAATATGAGAACAATCTATGAATTCTTTTTTTTAAAGATTTTATTTATTTCTTTGAGAGAGAGAGAGATAGAGAGAGCAGGAGAAGGGGGGAGGGGCAGAAAGGCTCCCTGCTGAGCAGGGAGACCAATGTGAGGCTCAATCCCAGGACCCTGGGATCAGGGCTTGAGACGAAGGCAAATGCTCAACTGACTGAGTCACCCAGGTACCTCCAAATTCTTAAGATATCCTTTACCAATGTTCACAGTATATATTTTCATGTTAAAATCTATGGAATTAACAAATTTATCTTACACATCTTTGAAGAAGGTATAATATAAAACTATTTTATAAGGAATCTCCAAAGGTAAATTATAACATTTTTTATAGCGTGGATTTATGACACACAGACACACAGACACAGATATACACACACGGACACACACACAAATACAATAGAAAATAGAAAGTAAAAGTAGAAAATAAGAGATCATTAGGTATTGATTTAGGACAATGGTAAAGTAGAATGTTTTTGTATATTTCACACTCATTTTAAATTCTAGTATTTTTCCCCATATTGATATTACAGCTCTTTCTCACTTCTGCATCCCAAAGAACAGCATTTTAGTCTTTGCCCCTAGAATCCACGTCTCTTTTCTTTCTTTGCCAAATTGGACTAGACAGAATCTGACACTTTTTTAATATTTTATTTTCTTTAGTGCTATATCCTCTTAGATGTTAAGCTCAGATCCATATCCAATTCATTTCTTCAGCAAATATTTGTAGTCTCCAACTCTGCTAGGTACTGGTACAATATGGAGAGGAGAACAGTGTTTCCTTCTCCTTTTTGAGATAATTGATTTCTGATTGTCTTCTAAAAAGTACCAATGTTCTTGCCAGTGTGCTCACCATGATAAATTCTGACTCCATTGCAGAGGATATAGACCATGGTGGCCCATCCATTGGTGGATGGAGTGTGTAGCAAAGACCATGTTGGTTTAAGTCAGTGAGAGATAAAGGAAATGAGAATGGTTAATTTTTCCCAATAGCGGGGTGTGAGCTGGTGGCCTCGACTGACATAACAGCTTTAGAGATAAGCTACATGTTTAACAATTAATGGATTAATGCACAAAATGCACACCAGAGATTAATGCACTCCAGCTAAGTCACCCCCAAAACCTGGCGTGACTATAGGAGCATCTTTTTCCCCTAAAGCTGCTACAAAATATAATTCACTCAATTCTCCTTTCCTAAGCCTAGAAATTCTTTTACAGAGAGAAGCAGAGGGAGGTTATCTGAGAAATTTAGCATTTTCAAAAATAGCCTGAGCAACAAATGTGTTTATAAGAATAAATATAATAGCAGATATTATAAAAATTCATAATTATTTAAAAATCCATTTGAGAGTTTATTATACTCAGCATTTCCTAGAGTTCCTTGATTTTTTAAGCTATATCTTTCTTAAATATATTTCTTCATATATAATTTAAAGGAATTGGGTATACTCCTCTTCCAATTCTTATTTAAACAACCTATTTTATAAAGAGTAAGAAGTATTAGAGATATGAAATAGTGGTTCAATCTTAAAATAACTGGATGAATCTTTTTGAACAAATCATTTAATTTGTTTAATCCTTTGCTGTAAAATAAAGGATAAAAAACTGCCTCTCAGAATGAGAAATATAAAACAGCATGTGATTACATTGTAGGTGTAACATATGCAAAAAGCAAATTTACTTTTGCTTGTTTATCTTTGCTTTCATACAATATATTTTGGGAGGATTCAATAAACAAAGCTGAAACATCACATTTCTAATTAAGGCAACATTTTCTGGACTGCAAACATAAAGATAGAGATTCACAGTTTCTACAACATGACTAAGAATGGAGTGTAATTCTGGTGATTAATTAAATATTCAAAATTTATTGAATATCTACGATGCTAGACAATGTTCTAGGCACTGATTTAAACTTGGTCTTTATTTTTAATCACTTATATTTTATTCAACCTAGAAATTTATGGTAAGACACTAAAACGCCACTACATGATGTTAATGAAATAAAATGTTCAGCACAGTAATGAACCAGCAATGGGGGCAAACCTGTTCTATATTACACAGAAAATGTATGACACATTTATTCAACTTGATGAAAATGCTTACTATGAATTTACACATTTTCTTAACATCTGCAAATTCAGCAGTTATTACATGGCTTCCTTTAATTTACAAAAAATTGTCTAGACATGACCTTGAGATAAAATGAAAATTATTCATTTTCAGGTAGTAGAGAGTATTTTTAATACTAACATGTCATTTGAAGTCATGTAACTACTATATCCAGTGAATCATGATCTGTTACTAAGACACTTTTTTATTCTGTGTGTAAAAACAATTTTTAGAGAAATATGTATTTTGCTTTGCAATAAACCCGGCTTCTCTTACTGGCATAAAACAGTTTCTTTAGAAAATAATGTATTTCATGAACTAGTGCATCATTTATAATACAGAACAATTGTATTATTACAAAGCAATTGGATGAGGAATCTAGAAGTTCTTTTAAAAATACACCATTAAGTAAAATCATAAAGTGATTTTCAAATTACCATTTCTCCCTCTAAAATTTAACTTCAAAAACTGAATAAGGTTAAAAGGAAGATAATAGATATTTAAAAGTTTAACTGTTTTAACAATAAGAGCATTAAAAAATTTATATAGACTCTTAAAAACCCTCCTATTAATGACCTAAGATATGCTGTTACTTTCTTATCCCACAGCTTTAATTCTATTGTGTATTGAATTTTTGCCTAATATCACTATAAAATATCTGCCAACTCCCCCAATCCAATCACCGATATTATGTAAGTTCCAGTCAGAAATAGTCATTGTTGGTTTCATAATATAATATCGCTCTCACTCTGTCTCCGTGGTCCCTTTCTCATTTCTCTGTGAAGAGAAATGCTCTGCTTCGGTCTTATGATTTCCTTTCTGTGGTTGGTTCTCCTATTTTTTAAAAATTATTAATTATATACAATAGCCTTCTAGGGTTTAAAAAATTAAATCTGTTAAATCATGGAGCCAATTTCGGTCATACTGTGTTATAATTGCTTATTAATTTTTATAAGTAAAGGAATCTTTCCATATTCTTTCATAAATATCCATTGTTTAACCCTCTTAACACAAGAATTTTAATATTCCTAGCAAGAATCTACTCAAAAATCATATATTTAGCTGAAAAATATTGAGTTGAAGTTGCAATCTTTAATGATCAAAGGTTTTGCTGAAATTTTTCATTTTGAGGCCTCTTGAATGTCTTCATTCTTATCTATTTCAACACTTCTGGAATCTTAAAATATAATTACTACTCTTTCCACACTAAAAATTCCCCTAGATTTCCAATACATTTTAAGTAGAAAAAAATTCATTAATAAAATAATGTACAAAATACCCCAAAATCAGTCCAATGATTTCAATATTAGTAATAACACTGATATTGGATCAGATCCCAAACTCCTATTCAAAGACATTATGCAGATGCATTGGCTTCAAGGTACCAATCGCAAATGATGGGGGTAGTATATTCCCAACAATGAATGTAGAGGTTGTGGGACTTGGCTACAAGCCAAGATTTGGTTATGTCATAATTCCGTTGGACCTAATTTCTTACCCCAACAAAAGAGAGGCTAAAACAACTTCTAGCCATGAGTCTTAAAATCTCAGAGCCAAGGGGACAGGGGCCCCATTTTCTGGTCTGATACCTTGTACTGCCAGGTTCCTGTGTGATGTCTCAGGATATCATATACCTATTATCCCAGGACCCCAGGATCATGACCTGAGAGGAAGGCAGACACTTAACCCACCGAGCCACCCAGGAGCAGCTACCTGTTTTGTAATAGCTATGTCAAAACTCAGCTGCTTAGCAACACGACCATTTATTTCACTCAGGGTATGTAGGGCATTTAGGTCACATTTGGGCTTATCCCATGCATCCGTAGTGTGCTGTCAGTGGTCTACATGATTCAACATAGGGCAGATTATCATGTATCTGGAGGTCAGAAGCTTTTGGCTGGCATGTGCACCTCTTCTCCACTTGCCCCTCATCCTTTAGCATGGTAGCCTGGGTTTGTTCACATTGCAGAGGCAAGATGCCAGCAAGGAGAGAAGCTTGCAAGGTATTTTAGACCTGGGGTAGAACTGCAACAATGTCATTTATGAACTTTTTATTGAGTCACAAACCCAGCCTGAACTGAAGCGACTGGGAAACAGATTCTACCTTTTGGTTGCAGGAAATGAAAGATCAATATGACAAAAATCTTATCACCATTATGAAAGGTATACTCATAACAAAACAGAACATTGTATACCTTAAATATGTACAATCTTTTGTCAATCATATCTCAATAAAGCCAGGAGACACACACACACACACACACCACATTACCTACCAAACATAAGATACAAAGTAGTTATGGTTGAATGGATAAACAGTAGTTGTTAATATAATTTTCTATGTCATTGAATAAGAGTAGGTTATATTATTCTATGTTTTCTATGTGCCAGATAGTGTTCTAAATGCTTTGAATTATTTATTAATTTTATTTTATGAACAACCTATTGAAATATGTTCATTCAGCAAGTATTTATTTAGAGGTTACCATATGTAAGGCACTGTTGTAGGAGCAGGTCATACCAGAGTGAATGAAACAAAAAAGCTTCCTACCTTGAGTTTGTTTGCTTGTGAGAAAGATGGACAATATCCAAAATATATAATAATCATTTGACCTGTTCAAAATTATGTAATGTACTTTGAGCCATAAAATACAAGCACAAGTGATTTGTCATTTCTGGACAGAAAGTTAAGTGCCATTACACATGTCACAATCACTCTTGTTTCAGAACTGAGACCAGGAAAGCTCTAGACAGTGATGCTTATTCACCCAGGGTCTGGAGTGAGGGTAATGAAAACCAAGACCATAATACATACATGACACGATTGAAAAATAAACCTTCATTACTCTAAGCCCTGGGATTTTTCAGTTTGACTTTAAATATTGTAGCTTATTTTGTAAATATCTTAGCTTATTTTGGTTGTTAAACATATAAATGTCAAGCATTTTATATAGTGATAAAGGGATAGGGAGAGAAAGTAACCAGAATGAAGACTAGGAGATATATTCTGTGACATGGTGTTTCTTCCAATTAGATCTAGGGTGACCAAAGAAATTTTGTAAATCCCAATTTACAATTGAGAAAATTGAAGTAGAAAAAAAAGTGAGATGGGATAATAAGATTGGGTCAAGACTGAGGAACTCAGAAAGTCTAGAAATGCATCTCATTCTTGCTCTGGCAGGCAAGAAAGAATCATTAAAAGTTTTATAGTGAGGATAAGGTAACATGAAAATAGAAAGTATATATGATAGAATTATATAGTATGAAGCCAGTGGTGACTGAGGTCTAGAAGTCACTGGCAGTTCAGACATCCAGTTATATTTACAAGTAGGAATTCAGCTGCTGAAATTTGAATAAAATATAGGCAGTAGGGTAAGGGTTTATGTACTTTCCACACTTTAAATTGGAGATTTAATATTTATTCTTGTATTCAGCAATTATATTGCCAGTCCCCATCCCATTAGCTACAAAAGTAAATAAAATATAATTAGATCTTCAGGGGCTCACATAAAATATTTCATTTATTTGTCATTCATATATAATTATTGATAGCATAATTTACTTTATATAGCTTCACATTGAGAAAAAATTTAAGTTAATATATTTAATGATTTGGAGGATCTATGGTAACTTGTTCAATGGTTACATCCATAATGTCTATGGGTTTCGATTTATTACGGTGTGTGTGTGTTTTTCTCCATTAACCAATATATCAGGGTGCTACACAGTGTTATTGACCTTATGCAAATCCAGGCCCTAATCAATCATGAATATGGTAATTTTCATAACATTTTAAAAAAGCTACAAGGTAAATGAAGTACATGCAGATGGCATTCATGGTTAGAAGTTTCTACACTCTCCTCTCAATAATTGATAATATAAGGCAGACAAAAAATAATTAAGAAAATAGAAGACTTGACACCTCTCCCATTAAGGAACATGATATTTCTTCATATATATTTACACAAAAATATACACTAAATCATGGGTATAAAAAATCATATATATGTATATATATATATATATATATAAACTATACCTCAAAACCAGAAAATAAACATTATTATCAAATGTATATGGAACATTTATCAAGATAGACTATCCTCTGAGCAAAAATACATTTCATCAAATTTTAAATGACAAAATTATACAGACAAGGCTATCTGACCACAAAATATTAAATTCAAATCCAACAACCAAATTAGGTCTGGAATATATCCAAGTAACCGAAAATTACACGACATAGTGCCAAAGAATCCATGATTCAAACAAGAAACTAAAGGCAAGTTAGAAAATATTTTGAACTCAGCAAAGGCAAAAGCAGAATGTACCAAAACTCGTCTATCAATGAAACAACTCTATCAATGGATAGATATACCTGGGAAACAAGTACATCAAACAACTTATCAAGTTAGTATCTATAGTGATGTCATGCTGATAGTATGTACTCTTGATATGATGAAAAAGACACTCTATCTCCGTGGTTTTCTTCCAAATCCAAAACTCAGTCTAATCATGAAAAAAAATTCCAGTAAAAGGACATTTTACAAAACATCTAACCAATACTCCTCAAAACTATCAAAGTCATTGAAAACAGGGAAAGTTAGAGAAACTGTCAAAGCCTAGAGGAACCTAAAGAGACCTAACAGTAAATGAAATGTAGTAATAGGATTAAGGAAATCTATTGAAAAAAGTATGAACTTCACCAAAAAATAATGTATTAATAGCAGTTTATTAATTGTAGTAAGTGTGCCATACTAAGATATTAATAATAGGGAAACAGGGTGTGAGTATATGAGAATAACTTATGCTATTACATTATATCATTAAATTGAATTTTTCTGTAATTCAAAAGTTGTTCTAAAATTAAAAGTTCATAAAAAATGTCTCTTCTGCTAATGATCAACTCAGCCCAACAAGTCATAAGAAACATTTCCTGAATGCCTACTGTGTGCCATACTCTATGTAAAGTTCTCAATTACAAAGGTAAATCCTATGATTACAGGATTATTAGTTTAATTATGAGAGGTGTCTTGATGAGTAAATTGCAGTTAGCATTAAATGTGTAATCAGGAAATCTCTGCATTTATTGCTGATAATTGGGATGTTTAATGTTCTACAAAATACCTTGGTGTTGATCAATGAAGAAGCTATTTTCACCTCTGATTTTACAAGGAAAAGAACATTCACCATAAAGGGCTTAAACTACTCTTCTGTACCTGGTAGAGAGAGTGCATATCCTCAGTTTTCCTATATATTCAGATTACAAATTAAAGGAGAGAGAGAGAGCAAGAGAGAGATCGAGAGAGAGAGAGGAACTCCATCTCACAGAGATTTCCTCTAAAAATTAACTCTAATAGCTGATGTTTTGCAAAGCAAATTGAAAAACAGCAATTTTTAATTAAAAAATGTGTAAAGATACAACAAGTACATGCCATATTTGAAGAAATCCTTAGACAATGAAGAAACTGTAATGACAAATAACATTTGCTTATCTCTTCTTGAGGACTTTACATGAAGTAGTTCAGAAAGGATTAGAACTTTTACTAGCACCTTAACCAAAGCTGCTCTGGAATTAGACTCTTTCCCTAACAATGAGGAGATACAAGTTGATAATAAAATCAAACTTCAGAGAATAATTCTATCTCTTAAAATTCAGTATTCTTCCTTTATATCTATAGATTTCACTTAGTTTTAATTTTAATTTTTAAATGTACTAAGAATTATTTAGAGCCCTACAACTTTACATTCTTGTAGTATATTATGTAACCTTAATACAATCAGTCAGCAACCTATTTGTTGAAAGTGACAGAAACTCAAATGTTTTATGTGTACGCACAAGAAAAATATGTTGCTCATATAAATAAATCATGGCAGTGATATATAAGGCACAGATTTAAGTATTATTGGAATAAGAAACTCAATTCTCACTTGGACTTTCTCTTTAATCGATCATCTTTGGTTTTTCCATAGGTCAGTCTCATTATTTTAGACGATCCTTTACCATAATATCGGAAACATAGCTGTGGGGTGTCAGTCGCTCAGTATCTCACTCTGTTGTCATCACAAGACAAGACAGCCCTTCTTTCCTTAGTAAAGTGAGTAAAGCCTTGGAAAGCACTCTGAAAGATTTATGTGATCTCTCCAAAACTAAAATGTGATCAGTGAGTGTACAATTTTCACATTCATCAAATCTTCAAAAATATTAGTTGAGGCTTATCACATCTGCTGCAGTCTTCTACACATTTGGGGTAAAATAGATAATAAAGTTCAATCCCTGCTCTAATTCTAAGCTAGCAGGCACAAAGAGAAGAAGCAAATAAAATAATGTGTCAGGTTGTCATATGTTATTACAAAAAATAAAACTGTAAAGGGCATGAAGAACAAAAGAGAGATGTTATGTTTAGTATAATATGGCCAGGGAAGACTTCCTTGATAAGACGACATTTAAGAAAAGACTTGAAGGCAATTACAACCATATGGCTCTCTCCATATGGCTGGAGTGGGAAGAAACAGGGACGATCTTCCAAGGAGTGAATACCAGTCGAATTTGTGCTGGGCAGATTCTAAAATAATAGGCTAACTATGCCAATTTATATTGCTTTTAACTTTTCCTTCCTTTGCTATTGCCATTTTTGGAATATCCTGATCATTCTAATGTTTAAAATTATGCTTAGTGTATGCAACATAAGAATTATTTATTCTTTTCAAGCTTGAAAAAGAATATTCACCTGACAAATAATTTTAACACTGCAATTAAAAACATACAGGAAACAATGCCCATTTTATTTTTCCATGATAACAAGAGAAATATATCCTAGTAGTAGAAAATAGGGAAAATTAGAGAAAAGGATGACAAAGACATAATGCTATGATAGATTTCAGTATATTCTAAAAATATTTTATCTAATAAAGAAGGTATCTCCTGATTTAGAATCATGTTTTCCACATGACTACTTCTCTAGGTGTGTTACACGCACAGAGTTCTTTCCCACTCAAAGTCATGTACATAGTCATTTATCTTTTTTTTTTTTTTCAGTTCCTTCATGTTTTGTTGTTTTTGCTTTCATTTAAGTTTTTAATGCATTTGGCACAGTTGAGTAAGGACAAGCAAATCTGGATGGTCCTGTAGGCTCTTCCCCTCCTCCTCTAGGTAATTTAATAAGAACTGGTTCAGCATGGGTGAGTTATCTCAATCTTGCAACTAGTTTCCAGTCTCTTTAACAAGGCTATTTGCTCCAATTGTTGGATGATTACAGGTGCTCCCTGCTCTCTGCCATGCTAAACAGACAGAGTGGGATTCTTCTCTACTAGACATTGGCCACTATGCATGCAAACTATCTATGCTAATTTAAATTGTAGAGGGGAAAAAAGAGAATTTGGGGGATTGTCTATACTCTATCATTACTCAACTTCACAGTTTTCCAGAACCTTATCTCAAATCTGCACAAACAACACTAGTGTTTATCTGTTACTCTTGCATAATTTTTAGTTGTGACTTATTTCTAGTAAACATTATTTATTCATTTATACTTTTTCTAAATTATTATATGGAAATTCTCAGATGCATCCCACTAGGACACACGAGCACCACCCAGAAGTAGACAGCTGCCACATTATAGTTTCAGTCATGGGTGGCCCTTGGAGAAGAGAGGTGTAAGAAAATTTTGCAGTGCAGAACTTAGAGTTGTATGTATGCTTTCTCAGTTTTTTTGTTTTTTGTTTTTTTGGTTTTTTTTGACAAAGAAGTGGCCAGAAGCAAGGAAAGAGCTGCTTCTCTGTTTGTTTTTAATGGAAATGCGCATATAGATGCTGTGAGACCCGGAGGAGGGACACTGCCACTTAAGAAGTTGTTGCCTCTCAGCTCCAAAGCTAAACTTCTGTAGTTTACTTTATGAATTCAGAGCTGGGACTCTGCAAACTGCATTTCTAGCGCGCCAGGTGTCCCGTGTTGGGATGGCCAATAAACAACTGAACCCTTCCTGTTTGTTCCCTGTGTATTTTCTGTTTGTTGATTTCTGAACATCCTACATTTCTTCCCCTGGCATCCGTAGTCCCTTTCTGTTTCAGCCGTTGAACACAGTTTGCAAGTTTCTAAAGCTCACGAAAATAGGCTCACCCACCTCAGGGCCTACGACAGCATCCAGCTGGCAATCTCTTCCCGGACCTAGTCCCAGGCTCAAAAGACCCTTCCTTCAAGCTCAGCCAACACTGCCCTCCATGGTGTTCCTCTGCCAAAGAGTTTATTCCTTACTAATTTAAACAGTTTCACCATTTCCCCAGTTTTAGGAATGCGCTTTCTGTAGTTACTACCTCTCTGATATGTTAATATTCTTTTTATTGCATTTTTGGGTTAACATCATGATTTTACATCTTTTTGGCAGTTATTCATATTTAATTCTCTGTGTTAAAATATATGGTTTCTGTCTCCTGTCTGGACTCAAAATGAAACACACAGGTAAGTATGTTTTCAGATAATTAGCTAAATTAAGTATTTAGTTTAGTACTTCAGCTACAGAGATAAACATAGAGCCTGAGAGCTAGAGACAAAAGCTGTTCGACATTATTTGAAAGGACACACATCAGGTTATGGGCACGGGTTGCCCAGGTGGAGGGTGAAGGGCAAAGCGATACCAATGAAGAGTGCGGGGAGTGGAAAATAAGAGAAAAAAAGAAAAAAAACAAAAAGAAAAATTTTAAAAAGAGGCATTAAAACACTTGTACAGCAACGTTTAAAATAATCAAATAGTCAAATTGTATAAAACAATGGGGCCTACCTCATGTCCCTTCAGTTTTCACCACATGTAAAATGTTTTAAAGTAGATATATTTCCTTCACTATTTAAAAAGGATAATTTTATTTCTAGTTTTAAAGGTATTTTTACTCAGAAGGCTTGATTTTACGACATTTATTTTCTTATCATGGTATTGTTTTTATTTATATTTTGACGTAGGGGTGTTGAATACAATTTTGAATTCATGTGTTAAAATTGCATTTGGCAAGCTCAGGTTTTTATATGTTATTAATATAGTAATAAGTTACTGAATTCACTGTATTTAATTTGCTACCATTTGGGGGGTTGTGTGTGAATGAACACATGCATGTTTTTATTTTTTGTATTATATACTTTGCTGTTAACCTGGCTCATGCTGGTTTTATAAGCTTTTGAAAAAGTAATTACTTTTTTGATTCATTAGACTAATATATACAACTGGGACCACCAGTTTTTAGATCTCCACTAAAACTTTTGACATTCTGAGCATTTTCATTCTCTTTGGAAAGCTGTAAAAAAAAATACTTTTGAGGTTTGGTTTAGAGAGGTACTCAAATAGGGCACTTCATGGGTCCTTCCATGTGCAAGAATATTTTTTCAGTTTTTTTTTAAATTGATACATGAACACAACACATGCACACAAGTAAATTTAGTATTTAGTATTTGGAACACAGTTTTTTTTTATAGTCTAAAGATTTACAATTATTTGCTATACTTATCTTCTGATTATGCAGATTATGCAAAGGAGACCTATTTTTTAAACAATCTGGTTTTATTTTGAAGATACCCATCAGATTTGCCTATTATATTTTAAAAATGGTATTTTCATTTCTTTACATCTGTGTGTAAACTTGCATTTTCACATCCCTCACATCCTTCCCATCCCTTTTATCCTTTCAATATAAATGTAATAAAATTTATTAATAAATTCTTTGTTTTTTTTTTGTGCTGTTGAAAAATATCTTTTTTAGGGAAATTATTAAGATATTTGGATGAATATATTTTTAAATATTAAAGATTCTACTTTTATATTTAAGATTTAATTCTAGATTAATTTTTAATATATTGGATATTTGATTAAGAACACATTCAGTTGTCCCAAACTATTTATTGAATGGTCCTTCATAATCTGAAATGCTAACTTTGTTGTTTTTCAAGTTTTGATACATCTATTACACTGTCCTGAGACCCTCCATTCTTTATAAGTATGTCTATAAAACTATATTCTGATAGATTTAAGCCTCATCAAATTTATTTCTGCTGATATTATAGTTTATGTAATTCTGTTTCCATCATTATTTGGTGCTAGGATACAAGAATGAAATTTATTTTATAAAATCTTATATTCACTAGCACTGCTAATCCCCAAAATTTGTGTATATTCTTTTATTTTTCATATGAAAATACAGATAAACTGAAAACAATGGTTTTCTTGCTTCATCCTTATTGATCTTTATGCTCTTTTTGTCTTGCTGTACTTGATGGCTTGGAGGACAATACTGAAAAGAGGTGATGATCTAAGCACCTTAAATTATTTATGTTTTCAAAGGGAAGGCTTTAATGTTTGATCATTATGTACGGACTTTCTATAGACCTTGGATCAATACCTCTTTTTAAAATTAGGAATGTCCTTGCTTGATCAAATATTTTAGATTTTGTATGACTTTTTAATTTTACTGAAGTCCTTTTCTACATCTAATGAGAAGAATCATTTTTCATCTTTTTCTTTATTCTATTAGTATGGTAAATCACATCAACAGATTTTTAAGTGTCAAAGCAGTCTTTTATTCCTTGAAACAACCTAATTTGATCATTATAGACTAGTTTTTTTTAATACTTTGAAGGATTTAGGCTGCTTTTGTTCTATTTTGATATTGATATATCTCTAATAACTAATGATGGCTGTAATTTACAGTTTTATAAACTTCTAAAAACTGCTTTTTACAATCAAGTTTGTACAATCATAATAAAATTAGTGTTCATCATCTTAAAGAATTTGTACAGGTTTAGGATAATATGTTCTTAGAATGTTTATTAAAACATGCTATAAAATTATGGTCTGATTTTGTACTGTGTGCTCATTTTATTTTTGTAGATAATTTTACTACTGAATCGACTTTTCTAATCATTACATGTTTATCCAGGTTTTCTATTTCTTTTTATAAATTCTAGTAACTACCAGTTTTTGATAAAATCATTCAACTTGCCAAATTTATTTAACCATGGATATGCCAGATCTATTGGTTAAAAGTAGTTCATATTCTGTATTTTTTAAAAAAAAATTTAAATATTTTTTCCTGTTCTCTCTCTCTCTCTCCCTCGTGTGTGTGTGTGTGTGTGTGTGTGTGTGCGTGTGTGTTGGCCAAATTTCAGAGAGAACTTTGTATTCATCTTTTGAAATAACCAACTGTTAGCTATATTGACCTCTCAATTTATTTTTCATATATTAATTTGTTTCTGAACTTTCTATTTTCCTGTTTCTACTTCCTTTGTATTTTCTGTTTTTCTTCTTTTTATTTCCTACATCTGAGTTACCCCATTATTTCTAAGTGTTTCTGTTTAAAAATATGCAGTTTTAAACATTTTACTCTAATTTCTGTTTTAACTCCACCTAACACATTTTTGTGATTTTATTATTTATTTTCAAGAATTGATTACATTTTGTAATATTATTATGACATGCTTCAAATGCAGGTTTTTTGTTACAGATGGGCAGCAGAAATTTTTGTTTCAACTCATAGCCTTATTTCTAGCTCTTTTTAGTTTCTAGCCTCTAGGGATCTCATGTTTCTGTAAACTCATTTTTGCCTGTAAAATAATATTTCTTACATTGTGTGCAATATTATGTGGTATTTAAGAGTAGGAGGTTTTTAAAAGGTTTCTAGTTCATAAAATTGCTGGAAATTATAGTATTCCATTCATTTTTATCCCATTCCTCTGTTTTTCACTCCACGATTCTAATTAAAAAAACTTCATTATAAAATCCATTTCCAATTGATACATTTTTGGATTCATCTTAATGAAATGTACAAATTATTTGTCACAATTGCCTATTCTTTCTTGAAATTATTTTTCTTCTGTTAGTTTTCAGATGAACATATCTTGACTTCCTTCCTTCCTCTTTGCTTGCTTCTTAATATTTTCTTTGAAAATCTGAATTTTGCAATTCCACAGAACTTATACCTAAACCCTCTTTTATGTCTGGTCTCTAAAGCTCTTTTCCTATAAGAACTTACACATCTCATTGGATTTAATCATCAACTTGAATCTATAACTAAAACCATCCAAATGATAAACCTGTATATCCAACTGCCATCTGAAAATTTTATTAGTGTATCCCATTAGTACCTTAAATCCATCTTTTCAAAGGTGGGATTCGTTATAAACACCAAACTATTTCTTTTTCTAGCTTTTCCATCCCTGTAAAGTTTACCACTAAAAATGTGAGCAAGAAGTATTTCTGCTTTTAGTGATCATAGATTAGCTGAATGTGAATACACTCCCACTGAGAACACCTAGGNAAACACCAAACTATTTCTTTTTCTAGCTTTTCCATCTCTGTAAAGTTTACCACTAAAAATGTGAGCAAGAAGTATTTCTGCTTTTAGTGATCATAGATTAGCTTAATGTGAATACACTCCTACTGAGAACACCTAGGAAAAACAGACACAATTGGAAACTAAAATCTATATGAAAGTGTCAAAATTTCAGCAAGGTAGCAAGGAACTAAGATGCCCAGAATTTGAAGAGAAAGGGAAGCAAAGATTTAGGCTTATTCTCTCCCTTGAGTTGCTAAACAGCACTTTAGTCATTTACAAGGGATGGGTAGTTCAAAGACCAGCAAAAGGGAGAGTCACTGATAAATAACTTCAGTTTTCAATAAACTACTAAAGGCTATAACACAGGCTTAAAAGGAAACTATAAAAAAAACCCAGCTTTTACAAAAACTGAAATTTATTTTAGACCAGACCTAATATCTGTGATTAATTAAATCGATAATCGTGAATATAATGAAATAATTGGAATATACATGGTGTTCTCAAATGGAAATTTAAGAATCCAAAATAACAACTGAAAGTAAGAACTCAGTGGACAGATTTAACAGTAAATGAGATATAATTGAAGAAGGAATAAGTCAACTGGAAAATAACACAGCAGAAAATATCCAGATTTAAACATATAAAGAAAGATGATTAGAAGATGAAAGAAAAATAACAAAATATTTTGGAACATAGTGAAAAGATCTAACATATTATTATTGATTCCAAAAATAACAAAAACAATGCTTGCAAAGAGACATAAAGTCATAGTTTTAAGAAGTTCGGTGCAACATTCATGATGAATACAAAGCAAATCACATATAGACAAATCACAAATAACTGAAAACCAAAGAAAAAGAGCAGTCAGACAGTGGAAGGACAACATATTTCTTTAGAGNGGTAGTTCAAAGACCAGCAAAAGGGAGAGTCACTGATAAATAACTTCAGTTTTCAATAAACTACTAAAGGCTATAACACAGGCTTAAAAGGAAACTATAAAAAAAACCCAGCTTTTACAAAAACTGAAATTTATTTTCGACCAGACCTAATATCTGTGATTAATTAAATCGATAATCGTGAATATAATGAAATAATTGGAATATACATGGTGTTCTCAAATGGAAATTTAAGAATCCAAAATAACAACTGAAAGTAAGAACTCAGTGGACAGATTTAACAGTAAATGAGATATAATTGAAGAAGGAATAAGTCAACTGGAAAATAACACAGCAGAAAATATCCAGATTTAAACATATAAAGAAAGATGATTAGAAGATGAAAGAAAAATAACAAAATATTTTGGAACATAGTGAAAAGATCTAACATATTATTATTGATTCCAAAAATAACAAAAACAATGCTTGCAAAGAGACATAAAGTCATAGTTTTAAGAAGTTCAGTGCAACATTCATGATGAATACAAAGCAAATCACATATAGACAAATCACAAATAACTGAAAACCAAAGAAAAAGAGCAGTCAGACAGTGGAAGGACAACATATTTCTTTAAAGAGAGGTAAGATTTACATCTGGCTTCTCAAAAGAAAAATTGAGAGCCATAAAACAAATGGAATTACATCCTTAAAGTATCAAAACAAAACAACCACGGACTTAGAATTCTAAAATGAAGTAAACAACGCAGAAATATTCTTGATAAACCAATTAGAAAGCTTGTCGCCAAAGGAACTACGCTGAAGTATGTAACAAAAGGCATTCTTGAGGGGCGCCTGGGTTTCACAGCGGTTAAGCGTCTGCCTTTGGCTCAGGCCATGATCCTGGCGTTACNCCTTAAAGTATCAAAACAAAACAACCACGGACTTAGAATTCTAAAATGAAGTAAACAACGCAGAAATATTCTGATAAACCAATTAGAAAGCTTGTCGCCAAAGGAACTACCCTGAAGTATGTAACAAAAGGCATTCTTGAGGGGCGCCTGGGTGGCACAGCGGTTAAGCATCTGCCTTCGGCTCAGGGCATGATCCCGGCGTTATGGGTTCGAGTCCCACATCAGGCTCCTCCGCTATGAGCCTGCTTCTTCCTCTCCCACTCCCCCTGCCTGTGTTCCCTCTCTCGCTGGCTGTCTCTATCTCTGTCAAATAAATAAATAAAAATCTTAAAAAAAAAAGGCATTCTTGAGGCATAAGGAAGCACAAATAAATATTTAGGAAAAAATAAAAAGCAATGGAAGAATAAATATGTGAACAAATCTAAATATAAATTGGTATATATAAGCAATAATAGCATCTTAATTAATTTAAAATATGTAGAAAATATTCATAGTAACAGCCATATACAATGTTCTGTGAATATCAATTAAGGCAATTTTTATTTTAATATATTTTATAATTTTTGTGTATTACAATTCCATTTTTTAAATAAATTTTGGGGTTTTTTTGTCAGTTATTAAGAGAACAATGATCAATCTTCTCCCACTTTCTCAATTTTTCTCTTTCTCCCTTTTTTGTCCTGTTGTTTTAGTATACTTTCAAATTATATGTGTAGGTTTATAGAAATTTAGCATTTTATTTTTTCTGTTATTTGACATTAATATTTGGGTGGGCTTTCTTTGTTTCTAGTAATATATTTTATCTGTGTGTTTTACCTGCTATTAGTATAGCTAAATAATATGTGTTCCCAATACTTGCCTTTTTTATCCTACTATTTTCAAGCTTTCTCACACATATATTTAAGGTATTTCTGGGATCCCTGGGTGGCTCAGTTGGTTAAGCATCTGCTTCTGGCTCAGGTCATGATCTCAGGGTCCTGAGATCGAGCCCTGTGTTGGGCTCCTTCTCAGCAGGGGAGTCTGCTTCTCCCCCTTTCCCCCCACTTATGCTCTCTCTCAAATAAATAAAAATCTTTAAAGAAATAAAAATAAAATAAGGTATTTCTTATTGGTAATTAAGGATATTTTACTATATATTCTATTATGCTGTAGACCAGGGGTCAGCAGACTGCTTCCAGCTGGCTAAATCTTGCTCACCACTTATATTGTAAATTCAATTTTCTAAGCACAACCCTGTTCATTCTGTTACAAATGGCTACTTTCATGCTTCAACCCTAAATTTGAGCAATTCTGATAGAAACCATATGGCCAACCAAATCCAAAACATTTTACTATCTGGTTCTTTACAGAAAATGTTTGTCTACCCTGATCTAGGTTAACAGATTTTTAAATGTGTGCATTCGTACATATATATTTAATATAATTATTTTGTTTTAGCTAAGTCTACCAATTTACTACATGTTTAATAATTCTGCCATCTATTTTGTGTTTTTTTCAATATTTTTGAGCTAGTGAAATATTTCACTATTCCATTTTCCTTTCTATTAGCTTGTTAATTGTATACCAACTTGATACGCTTTTTGTGGTTATATGAGTTATGAAATTCAGTTACTATGTAAGAAAATTACATACGCCTTTATATAAGAAAAATTAATGATTTTAAAAATTCCTGTAAAATGTAAGGCATGTAGAACACTATAACTCCATTTAAATCTTATATACATTTTATCCTATTGTTATTAAATATTTTAATTTTACATGTATTAAACTCATAAGCCATTAATCTAGTGTAATGTAGAGAGAGCCAGTTGACTCTGGTACACACAGTGAGTTATAATACAGGACAGGGACAGCAGGCTTAGGGAACTTAAATCTTTTGGAAGTCTACCTAATCTTTGCTTTAGAGAGATATTATCTCTTTATAGTAGAGAGTAACCTACCCAAGGGAGACAGTATGTCTGGTTTCCAAAGCTTTCACTATGCAAAGAACTTGCAAAGATTGTCTAGAATAAAAGGCTGTCAGAGCCTCACTCACAAGACATGCAGTCCACCGAGTATTTTCTAACTAATCACCTCTCAGCATTACCTTAATAACAAAATCCGGCAAAGATACTAAAAGTCAAAGAGGAGTGATGTCAGCAAGAAGGAAGAACAAGAACTTTCCTACTCATATACCCCCTCAGCAACAGTAATTAGGGAGCCATCCACAGACAAAGTGCCTTTGTGGGTGCTTAGGGAGCCAGGTAGGAAATTGTGACACCCCCTGTGGAGTCCAATATCACCAAGGCAGGCCTGTGCTAGGTGGCCAATTCACTTCTGTGGTCCTGGGATCCAGGAAGAGTCATGTCCACCTGTACCTCCAGTGATAGGCCTGCAAACTTTGGCGCCAACGGTGAACCTAAATGGACAATGACGTGGATCTAGCCCCTCTTAGTTACAGTCCAGGAGCCCCTGGAGGTAAGCTCACTGAACCCAGTCTGACTGGGGATTCTACATTATTAATATTTCTATAGGATCTTACATCTATATTAATGAGCAAATTTGGCAAATCAACTTTTCTCCCATTTTTTTCTTTTTCTTTCCTTTTTACCCCCAGCGTTATTATAGTTGACAAACAAAATTGTATACATTTTCCCTGGGGTTATTTGAAAATGGAGCAGGAATAATAGATTCCTATAAAATTATAACTAAATATAAAGTAACTCNAAGTATAGTTGACAAACAAAATTGTATACATTTCCCCTGGGGTTATTTGAAAATGGAGCAGGAATAATAGATTCCTATAAAATTATAACTAAATATAAAGTAACTCACATAATTATACATTTTAAAATTTGATTTTGATATCAAGATATATCTAAGGCAAGAATCTCTNCACATAATTATATATTTTAAAATTTGATTTTGATATCAAGATATATCTAAGGCAAGAATCTCTCCTTTACTTAAAATTATTAGTAGATATGGGTGCCTAGGTGGCTCAGTTAGTTAAGTGTCTGACTCTTGGTTTTGGCTCAGGTCCTCATTTCATGGGTCCTGATTTCATGGGTCTTGAGATCAAGCCCCAAGTTAGGCTCTGTTCTCAGGAGTCTGCTTGGATATTCTCTCCCTCTGCCCCTTCCCCCCTCATGTTCTTTCTCTCTCTCAAATAAATAAATAAATAAAATCTTTAAAAAATTATTAGTAGAGAGAAATAAAAGAAAAAGGAATAATTACTATGTATATACATATATTCCCCACTTTATGCCACTTCACTTTTAAGACCTACAGTTGGTACCTGTTTTCACTAAAACCAAAAGAAATCCAAAGAGCCTTTTTGTTTTTATGAAAAATGACAAAAAGCAAAAATAGCATTCAGCATTTGTTTTGCAGCTAGCCTTATGGAAGCAGCACATACCAGGAGCAGCGAGAATGGCCCCAGCAAGCCCCCTCCCCAGGAACCACACTCAGTTTCTCAGCATCAAGCAGCTAGAGCTTTGAACTCTGTGAGCATCTGGTTTAAACAGATTTATTCTATGCGTCCCTTAGTAAGATGTGTCCTAAAAAAACAAAGAGGTTATGTTGGGGGTGTGGGAATGCTCACAATTTTTCCATATAAATTAATGATAATTGCTCCTGTACTTTACGTCATTTAGGCTTATGAAAGATTCCATCGGAATGCTTTACTTTCGGATAGTGGGGGAAACCTGTATTCAAAACTATGATGAAAATGCGTATTGTAGTGTTTCCCAAAGTGATTTTTTTTGTTTATTTTGACGCTATGTGTGTGTGAGAGAGAGAGAGAGAGAGAAAGAGAGGGAATGAGAGAGAGAATACTAGATTTTATTTTTAAAGGCTTGTCAAGTAAATTTGGAAAACACCAAATAATCTATTTCTCTTGGAAATTCAGATGGTTTTCTACATGTNAGAGAGAGAGAGAGAGAGAAAGAGAGGGAATGAGAGAGAGAATACTAGATTTTATTTTTAAGGGCTTGTCAAGTAAATTTGGAAAACACCAAATAATCTATTTCTCTTGGAAATTCAGATGGTTTTCTACATGTTAAACACTGAAAAGTTTTGTAATAAAGAAAAGTGTTTAGCTTTGTTTTACACAAGATTTCTCAAATGCATTTGAGAGGGGCTCTCATGGAATCAGAGAGCAGAAAATAGCACTTCTTAGTCTCTTGTGAGTGTTGGCTGCCTCCTTAGCATCTATCTGTTCTCTTCTCCTTTCATAAAAGGATCTCAACAGGAAGAGCAAGTCCCTGATAACAACAGAGTCACTTCACTAGCTTTGGAAGTTCAGATTTGGGGAGTTTTTTGTTACAGATAGCTGAAACTCACACTAATACAGCAGGCCTTCTGAACTGAAACTAAACGTAAGCCTACTGATCCAGGGATTTTTGCTGCAGGAATTTGGGGTTAGCGTACTTATTCTCAATGTGGTCTGCATGTTGCACCGGGAAAATCTAAAAAAAAAAAAAAAAATCTCAGGTCTAGTCCCATAAAAGACCAGAAGGATCTGGACAGGGGCCTTGGCTTTGGTAGTTTTTAAAAGCTCTCTAGGTGATTAGGTGATTCTAAACACAGGGTCGAGAAGCACTGTTCAAGGGCTTCATTTTTAACCTAGCTAAAGAACTTTCCATAAATTTGCTTTTTGCTGATTTTTCTTTCCTATTCTTGTTACAAGCTTAAGGGTTTCATTGTATTCTCTGTTGAAATTCCAAAAACAAGAAACCTGATTCACGTGGATAATTGACCCTGTTCTTGTTTACAGATAATTTGAGCCCTTATTTTTCAAAATTTTTGGTTTGTGTGTTTTATGTCCTAATTTGTTGGCCAATGAATGGATTCTGACTTTGCATAAAGAATCTATATGTAGCCCTATCCTTCCTGTCCCTTGGAAGCAGGGTTACAGATACACATAGACACACATATACAAAAATCCCAAAGAAAAGAACTACTTAGCCATATTCAGACAATAGAGACAATAGTTACAAATTATCTCTGGAATAAACCATAGTTGTGGCAGTGTTCTTTAATATTATACATTATACACCTTGTTGGTTGGAAACACACACACACATTCTTCATCCAAAACATGAGTTTTCTAATATTTCCTACTAATATTATCTAGTGATCACAAAGACAACAGGCCCAGTCATTTAATCTCTATCCAGAGTCTAATCCAATGTCATTTCAAAATCATTCATCCAGCTGTGTATCCTATGGCCAAATTTATTTTTCTTCTACTAGTCTCAGAATTCAAAACGTCCCATTTCCTATTTCTCTTCTAGTTTTATTCCCAGCTCAGTCTAGATATTAATGTTTAGCATTCTTCAGTTTAGAGATGAAAAGTTACATTTAATCAATACCAACATAACTTATGTAAATCAGTGAGTACAAACAGAACACTGGCAGTGCCCCTGCTGTTGGTAAAGGTCAAAAATTGCAGAAATACTGCCAGGCTGCATTGTAGCCACTTACTATGGTGATCCTGCCTGCTACTTTATTTATTTATTTATTATTTATTTATTTTTATTTAAATTCAATTAGCTAATATATAGTACAGCCTTAGTTTTTAATGTAGGTTCAATGATTCCTTAGTTGCCTATTACACTGCTTGGTACTTTAAAACCAAACACTTGTACACAGTGGAGTATGTGATAGACTAGAGAATCTTACAAACCTTATGGGTCATTCTATTGATAGGCTCCTTTTCTTTTTGCATGTGAGTCTCTAGGTCAAAAATATGATTGCCAGAAGTCCAGCCCGATGGCCGCTCAGATCTACCATGCTGCATTTCTAATTGGTAAGTGCTCCTGGGAAGAGCGCTGAGGCCAATCTTGACTTATTTCACCCTGCTTTCTAGGGTGAACAGCTATAGTGTGGCACTTTTTTATCTCAGCACACTCCTGAGTAATAAGAGAATATATAGGGCTTTTTTAGTTGCTTTGCTAATGCCTGCTGTAAGTAATTCATTTTCCATCCCATGTTGAGTATAGAAATCTTATTTTCCACCTTAGAGTAGTAATGCCATATCCAGTTCAGATTCTCTGTTTTGAGATAAATTGTATTTCCCAAGTGACCATCCTAAAAGCATGGAGTTTATCTTAAATATGTGCTATTGCTGAACATATACTCTTCCACAGCCACTGTGAGTTAGGTGGAGTATGGGCGGATATAGTAAGAAAGCACTATTAGTCAAATAGAACAAATTCCCCAGGGCTTTTGTGGAGACGAGACCTTAATTCAATGCAATTCAAGGAGCCATCAAGCAAGACTCTACGATTACTCGCTTAGTTCTACATCAATAAGAATCAAATCTTCTCTATCTGGCTCCTTCTAGCTGAGTCATGTGCTTTTCCTTCTTCCATGAGTTGAAATTTTCACTCCATATTCTGTTTTCTCAGAGATAGATACTTTTTTGTATATCTTATTTCCAATGCTACCTATTTTCATCAAAAGACTCTTGATTTGTATGCCAATGAAACAGACCAATCTTTGTCTTAGCTTAGAGCTCTTGCTGGGAGTAATTAAAAACATAGGGGAAAAAAGAGTTATAAATAATATGTGTACTTTGTATATTACATTAAGTAAAGTGTTCCATACAAATAATAGCTGTGTGAATCTTAACATATCATTTCACTGAATGGTGTTTTTGTTTGCTTCGTTTTTAAGACAGTATAAAACAGAAGTTCCATATTTCCCCTCTTTTTGGTTTTTATGGTAAACACTTTTTTTAAAAATATTTTTTTATTTTATCATGTTAGTCACCATACAGTATATCCCTGGTTTTTGATGTAAAGTTTGATGACATTAGTTGCGTATAACACCCAGTGCACCATGCAATACGTGCCCTCCTTACTACCCATCATCAGCCTATCCCATTTCCCCATGCCCCTCCCCTCTGAAGCATGCAGTTTATTTCTCAGAGTCCATAGTCTCTCATGCTTCATTCCCCCTTCTGATTCCCCCCCTTCTTTATCCCTTTCTTCTCTTACCGATCTTCCTAGTTCTCTTGTTCCATAGATGAGAGAAACCATATGATAATTGTCTTTCTCTGCTTGACTTATTTCACTTAGCATTATCTCCTCCAGTGCCGTCCATGTTGCAGCAAATGTTGAGAATTCGTTCTTTCTGATAGCTGAGTAATATTCCATTGTATATATGGACCACAGCTTCTTAATCCAGTCATCTGTTGAAGGGCATCTCGGCTCCTTCCATGATTTGGCTATTGTGGACAATGCAGCTATGAACATTGGGGTGCATATGGCCCTTCTCTTTACTACGTCTGTATCTTTGGGGTAAACACCCAGTAGTGCAATGGCTGGGTCATAGGGTAGTTCAATTTTTAACTTTTTAAGGGACCTCCACACTGTTTTCCAGAGTGGCTGTACCAACTTGCATTCCCACCAACAATGTAGGAGGGATCCCCTTTCTCCACATCCTCTCCAACAATTGTTGTTTCTTGCCTTGTCTATCTTTGCCATTCTAACTGGCGTAAGGTGGTATCTCAGTGTGGTTTTGATTTGAATTTCCCTGATGGCTAATGATTTTGAACATTTTTTCATGTGTCTGTTAGCCATTTGTATGTCTTCATTGGAAAAGTGTCTGTTCATATCTTCTGCCCATTTTATGATTTCTTTATTTGTTTCTCGTGTACTGAGTTTGAGTTCTTTATAGATCTTGGATACCAGTCTTTTATCTGTAGTATCATTTGCAAATATATCCTCCCATTCCATGGGCTGCCTCTTAGTTTTTTTGACTGTTTCCTTGGCTGTGCAGAAGCTTTTTATCTTGATCAAGTCCCACAAGTTCATTTTACCTTTTGTTTCTCTTGCCTTTGGAGATGTGTCATGAAAAAGGTTGCCATGGGTATACACTTTTAATCAGTGATTACATTTTTTTCATAATGAATATAACTGGAACCTCAAAACTCTTCTCAACCCAGCATTTCGGGGAATTCAAGTACCAATTGGTGAGGTAGATAATGTGAGTTTACATCTAATAGTAATCCCTAATCTAAGAGATTATTTGATTCAACAGATACATTCAAATGGTCAATTTATTCAGTGAATATAGACCAAAATATGTAAATAGAGTTTATTTTTTAGTGAAAAATAATAATGAAACTTTATTTTTAAAATTCTGATATTATGGGAAATTTTAAACTTAATTTAAATATAATAAGGACAACTGCAAATATTAAACTTTGAAATTCCCATTATTTAAATAGACATCTTCAAATCCCTTTTATAACTTTTCAAAGTAAGTATTCAGTAATTAATGTAACTTAGGAAATAATTTTTCATAGGTCTCTCAGTTTCTGTGTGTCCTGTCTTTTGTTCTGGGTCATCATGTCAAGGATGTTTGCAAAGCAAGCAATCTTGGAAGACAGAGATCGTGTCTCACTCTAAAGCATAGAACAGATTTTCACTGTCCAGAATAGTAAAGCCTTGAGGACAAAGGTTGGGGAGTTTGCTAGAAGCCCCTATAAATGTTGAGGATTTCTAAGCTCAGCGTTCCTCTTCAGTGATGTAAACCCACCAGGTACACGTCACCCACCTGTGTCCCCCTCCTGCGTGGGCTGTGGGGTGTAGAGAGATGTATACCAACATGACATTTAGCCTGTTGGTTATGCTGTAATAAAGTCTTTGTTCTTAACATGGGAGACTTGTGTCAGCATGAAACAGACTTGTGAGTGTGCAAGTATGGCAAGATCTCAAACCTTTCATAGATCTTGACAAAGTGCTTTTAAAGTTTAATATAGGGTAGATGAAGAGACATTAGTCAGCAATTACAAGGTTTTGGTTCTACAAGAGGAATAGATCCTAGAGGTCTACTGCATAGCACAGTGCCTGAAGTTAACAGTACTGTATTGAATATTTGAAGATTTCTTACGAGAGGAGATCTTATGTTAAGTGCTCAGATCACAAGAAAGTAATAATAAAGAAAGAAAGCAGGAGGAAATTTTTGATAGGTTTATGACATAGACTGTGGTGATGGTTTCACAGGTGTATACTTACGTCCAAGCTCATCACAAGTTACACAAATTAATTGTATACAGCTTTATGTATGTCAAACAAAAACCAACCAACCAAACAAAATAAATGAATTCACTAATTAAATAAAATACAATTTGAAGGGAGGGAAAACTGAATGGGAAGAAATCAGAGAAGGAGACAAACCAAGAGAGACTCTAGACTCCGGGAAACAAACTGTGGGTTACAGAAAGGAGGGGAGTGGGGGGATGGGGTAACCCGGTGATGGGGATTAAGGAGGGCATGTGTGGTAATGAGCACTGGGTGTTATATGGAACTAATGAATCATTGAACACTACATCAAAAACTAATGATCATAATAATAAGAAATAAAAAAATAAAGTTAAATTTACATGATTTTGCTCTTTTCTTCTGTTTAAGATTCAGTGTCTTATGTATAAATGAAATTTATGAATAATCAATAACTAAGACAATTGTAAAATGGATTACCATGAAAGCCGAAAGAATGAAAAACAATGACGGTATTATTCCTCTGTTTATTTTTTTTATTGTAAAATGTATTATACATCCAGAAATATAGGAAATATATATGTGCACCTTAAGGAAAATGATACGGTGAGTACTTATGCAACCACAAATCAGTTAAAACAATTGACAATTTATTTTAGAAATTTCTTCATCTCATTGCAAAAGCATCCCTTGTCCTTTTAAATAACTAGTTACTTTTATTTGTAGGTTTAATTTCCATATATCCATACTTAAGCAACATGTTATACATGTCAACTGTCTTGAGACTTCCTGTCCATAGAATTATTGAATTTCTTTCTGATTTGCTTCTTTCACTTAATATTATGTGTGTAAAATATATCCATGCAGATTGTTTAATCCTCTGCTTAGAGTATAACTTTGTATGGATATACCATAATATATGTGCCCTGTATTATTGACTGCCTTTCATATTTTTTATAAAGCTTTGCCCTTAAGAAAAATTCTTCAATAGACAATCTTGCACATGATTCATGATGCACATGTGAAGAGTTTTCCATATTACATAACTAAGAGTAGAAATCTGACATGATGAATTTGAAGAGAGCATCTAATAAAGCAAGGCTTCCTACCATGTTTTCCTTTAAAAGCATCTTGGCTGTTCTTGACCCTTTCCACTACATATATAACGTCTGCTTGTAATCTATACACACATACCTGTGCACACATATTCTCTCATATACACAAAATCAATATTATGTGTGTATGAAATCTGGGGGAAATAGATATCTTTACAACACTATATTTTTATCAGTAGGTAGATTGTATTATCTGATTGATTTTAGACTTCTGTAATTTTCTCTCAATAATATAATTTTCTCCTTAAAAACTATAAACATATTTTGTTAAATTTATTCCTAAATCCTTCACACTTTTGGTGCTTTTCTAAAATGTATTTTAAAAATAAATTTTCATTTTCTAACAATTTGCTGGCATCATACTGATTTATGTATGTTGGTTTTGTACCACGAGTCTCGATCAAGTTCTTATTAACTGTAATAAAATATCTGTGGATATTTTCTTCTTTTATTTCTTTTCAAACGCTATAACATTTGGCTACTTTGTTTAACTACTTTGGCTAGATAATCCAACACAATTTTGAACTGAATTGACAAGACTGGACATAATTGCTTTTTTCCTCATCTCAAGGGGATGCATATTTTTGAATAATCACCATTAAGTCCAAGGTTTGGACAGCATCTTTTACATATTCCTTACAAGATTAGGAAAGTTTAATTTTATTAGTACTTTGCTAAGAATTTGGATCATAAATAGATTCAATTTTTATCAATATTTGCAACTATGGAAATAATCAATCATATATATGGATAGATAGATAAGTTAATGCTTAAATATGATCAAGTAAACTGATTTTCTAATTTGCATTCTAATTCACAGGGTAAATGTCTACCTTAAACATAATGTGTTATTTAGTTATACATTAGTGGATTTATTTTCTAAAATATGGTTAGAACCTGCTAGAGGTTTTTACAGGGTTAAAATAACATTAGTCGCACCTAATATCCTCTGCTTCTTGATCTCTTAACAATTATATTATTTGGAGGCTGCAATGCACTTAGCCCAAAGGATACTTCCCACTCACCTTTGCAGCTAGGAGTGACATATGACTACTCTTTAGTCAATGAGACATAAACAAACACCTTGATTGGAAGTTCGAAGAAAGAAACGGAAAGGAAGCTGCATTGAGGATGGGGGACTGTCTTTCTATTCTCATTTCTGCTTTCCATGAGAGAAATGATGTGAATGGATTCCAGAAGCTGCTATGAATCACAATGTGGCCTTAAAAATTAAAGCGTGCACATCAAAACAGAAAGATAGAGTATATATGAATCCCTTCATGAACAAGAGGCACCTCCTCAGACTCCTAGTTCCTACCTTCAGACTTTGTATATATGTAAGCTCTACCCTAGGACATGTAAGCACTGTAATCAAGTCAATAAAACTAGCACTCTAATTCAATGGTTTATGGCTATAAGCCTTAAACAACGCAAAACAGGTGTCTTCCCGTCTGTAGGAAGCACAGAGTGAGGGATAATATTCTCCTGAGGATAAGCAAGAATTCAAATTGTTACAAATGCAGGGAAACCACAAAACATTTAACTTCATTGACTGAAACCCATTCACTTCTCAGATTTTTTTTTCCAGTTTTTCTGGTTATATCGAGGAGGAAAAAGTATTTAACATGACACGAACATTTACTAACCTTCAAAAGGATACAGAGCGTTCCGCTGCTAAGAGTAAGGACATTATGCTTATGGCTAAGTTTCACTTATTACAAATGTCTTATTTTCCATTCATTACTGTGCAACTGTTTTAAATAAAAGAGTTGTTTTACGGTAAAAAAATAAGAGCAGAGATGGTAAGTATACAAGGTGCAAAACAGTGAAGCTTGATAGTCTCTAGAGGCATTATACTGGCTTTTCATGAAAAATGTACAGACTAGTGTGGAAATTCTAAGATTTAAACAAACTGAGGGTTTTAGAGGGGAGGGGATAAGCGGATGGGTTAGCCCGGTGACTGGTATTAAGGAGGGCACGTATTGCATGGAGCACTGGGTGTTATACGCAAATAATGAATCATGGAACACTACATCAAAAACTAATGATGTACTGTATGTGACTAACAAAACATAAAAAAATTTAAAAAAAAGATATTCTAAGATTTAATTTTAATTTGAATTATAACAAATATAATTATATCATTTTAACAAAGAGAATACTTTTCTTGGAGGGCAGCCAAGGAAGACACTGGGAAGATATTTTTTACTTGATTCATTAAATGGATGGTAGAGATATTCACATCATAGGAATAGGGAAGGAGGAATCTTGAGGTGACTGTAAAGACTAAGTAATTCTGTTTTTGAGATGCTTTGAAGATTAATCTTGTGGAAATCTCACCCAAAGAAGATTTCCCTTTGATCTATCAGATATAAAACATTTAGATCAGATAGAAAACATTATATGTATTATAGATGGGGGGGTGCAGATTTTCTCCAATAAAACATGAAGGAAGAGCAAAGACACATTTTACCCTCTCCTACAGCTCCAGGAAAGGCAGTAGCCTCTCCGTTGCACTGATTTTACCTGATCAGCCCTGGTGTAGGATGAGACAGGTGCTTCCTGGGCAATGTCAGCAGCACTGGCCTGATTTTATGCCCAAATGAAGCAATCAAAGGAACCAAGGCAGCACAAAGGGGGAAAGCATGCCAGATGTGAGGCTAATGGGGCGATGGCAGGGAGCAGGCTGTGGAGCTGGAATGTGCTTGTTAAGCAGAGTGAAAATTCACGAAAAGCAAAGTTCTAGAAGTTCTAAAGTAAAAGCTATCTTTGTAAGCTTTAGCTCTCATCAGGAGAAAGTATGTGATCAAACTGCTCATACATCATGTGTATAGAAGTATTCATTTAAGTAGGTTGAGTTATTAATAATAAAATATAAAAGAGGACTTTGAAGTATTTTAACAATCCACTTGAATTTCACCTGTTATTTTTAGCTGTGTAATATATGTGCCTTTATTTGCCACTCTTAAGGTGGTTTTTTTTTCCCCTTTATCATCATTATCTTAAACCTAGTGGAAAATTAGAAATTCTAATGGGAATGATTAAAATATCCAGTAATGCCATTATATTTATATTTCATTACATTTAAATTAAAAATGCAAAGGCATGTTGGTTAAACTTCCTTCAGTTTTCATTTTAGTTCATTTATAAAATATTTCCTTTTATATGTAGATCATAAATTAAAATGTACATTTTGTTAGTTATAGTTGCTTTTTTGTATTCTCCACAAGATATGCTACATAGAAGGCTTAATTTATCAAATACTTCAAAATTTCATGTTCTTTTTTTGTATTTAGAGAATAAATAAATTGGTAAGTAAATGTGTGATTAGTTTCTCTGATGTGTCATGCTACATGACTGTTAATTAGTATGAGTAAGAACCAGCCTAAGTAGATACTAACAGCTCTCATGATTAAGGCATCTACTCCCTTTGCAATGAAAATCAGGTACACTGTTTATTCCTATGTTTTTTCCCCATTAAAATAAACTTGATTAACTTACTTAATTCAATATTTATTGCCAGGATCAGTGCTAGTGAACATACAGTCGTGAATAAAATAAGTTTGCTGCCCACTCTCCTGATGCATATAAAATAGTAATTGTGCAGTAAAATATGTATAAAAGAATATGTACATTTTCCAAACTCTGAAGAATTGGAAAGCCCTTATGTTAATGTTATACATTTTAAATGATATTTCTGTAAAATAATGGGAAAACTTTCCTGAACCAAAAACAAAACAAAACAATCATAAAATGTAAACAATTGTTATTTCATAAACCTGTAGGAAAAATGAAAAATTCCAAGTGATTTCATAGTTTGAAGAAATTACACATACCTATTAGGAGCAGTTGTCTTGAATGTAATTGAAAACTGGATTATTCACTTTTTCTATCTTACAAAATTTTTGACATAGGTCCAAGATGATTGTCTATTCAATAGAATATATAATGGAAAGAAATTGATATTTTACTTGGTAAGTTCCCTAAAATCATAAATTTTATTAAAATATGTTACATACACACACATAAATCCAATGGTTGATTTTTTGAAATATCTATTTCTTCCCCCCATTTCAGCCCTCACACCTTTATACATTCTTTTTGAGTTTCCTTTTTGAGTTATACATTCTCAGAATTCCCTCTGAGACATCTTTTCTTGACTGTCCTACATAATGTGGGGGGGGGGGAAGCTGGCACCATATTTCTGTTTCTGTAAGTACATTTATGTTTTATATTTTCAGTTTTATCATTATGTTTTATCTGCATCTACAGATTTATCCCTATCTAAGAAAAAGCAGCTTAAGGTGTTGTTTTAGAACAAGTTTATGGAACCAGACAAACAATGCTCAAGTAACAATTCAACTAATTAGCTGTTTGCCTCTGGGCAGGTAATGTGATTCCTGTGCACCTCAGTTTTCTCATCTTTAAAATAAAGATCATAAGAGCATGTATGTCACAAAGTTGCATGAACATTACATGTGGAAAAAAATATATGTATGAATGCATGTGTGCATGTATGTATTTGTGTGTGTATTTGTGTGTGTTAAATGCCCAGAAAGGTGCCTAGCAAAAACAAACACAGTTTGCGTCAAACTGCTGACAATTGTTTGAGGAGTTAACATTGAACCTTCTTTTTTTTTTTTTTGGCTGCCTTGTTATATACCGAAACTGTGTCGAGGCAAATATGAACTCAAAATATGCTTTCATAGATATAACCAAACTGTTCCTTCTGAAATTACTCTGACTTCCTACTCCCACTTTCTAAAAAAAAAAATATATATATATAGCATATATTTCCATCTTTGGGACTAAAAACTTTTTTATTTAATATGAATGATTAATGCCCTTCTTAGAGTCTATCTCTGAAAAATTAAAAGACACATTAAGATGAAAAGTATTAGATTGTAAGGACTAATATATTGATCATTAACATATTATTTAATGCTTTCCCATTCACACTACACACGTGTATTAATCTGAAATAAAAGAATATGTAACAGGAAAACACCAAGTTCTCCAGCAGGATTTTATTTCGGCAATTGTGTGTACATGGCATGGCTTCTGTCCATCCAGCTTAACTTCACCTATTCAACCTCATTTTCCAACTCCTGGTTTTAATCTTGGTATTAACTTGGCAAACTCTTGATTGAATCATTTTAACCACCTGGCTTCTGGGAATCTTTCCCATCCTTCAGTCAATCCCATGCCGGCTTAGCTCTGCTACCCAATCCCAGTACCTCGGAAGGTCATCCATCCTGAGTTCAGTGCACTCTGATTTTTGTCTTTGACTTACCCTTAGATAGATGAGTGTCTGCTGTGTGCCTCTCTTCCCTACTCCTTCCTTCTTTCCTCCCCGCCAACCATCTGCCTCTCTGTTCAGGATCTGTCTGTTCGTGGGGCAACCCACCGCAACCTCCTTACTTCACTCTGGTGTCACTCATGTTCCTTATCTACTTGGCTCCTCTCTGCTGCATTCCAACAGCTGTATCACTGATCTGTACTGGGACAGACTACATCCTGCTAGCTGCATCGAAATCTTGAGCAAGCTCAATGGTGCAGCATCAAGTAAAGCAAGAGCAGGTATGCACATACAAAGTGAAAATCCATTTATGGCAACACAATAGACCTGGAGGGTTGAAACAACCCACTTCAATTTAAAGCAGGATAAAAGTCAGTGGGCTGGTGGTTCTGGGCTCCTCTGACCTGGCATAGTCTTCACTTTATATCTGCTGATATCACAGATTTTAATGATGTAAAGGAGAGCACTGTAAGGTTTCATTTACTCCAACCACATCTATGTCAATCCTTTCCTTTTCACTGCTTCCTTGTTGGCTCAGTAATAAAGTCTAAGCAAACTCTGTTGAGTCTAATCTTTCTCACATCTTCAAATCTGAAGGAGCCTTGGGGGTCTGGTTTAATTCATACACTTCTCACCATGTGGTTGTTGGGGTTTAGCCTCAACTCTAGGAAATTTTTGACTGAGGAGAGATGAAAACATTTATATTCATAGCATAATAAGCTGATATAATTACATGTAAATGGCACATTTAATTTGTTTGGTGTAATGTTTAGATAACTTATTTTTTTTTTCACAATAGCCTGGGAGGGAGAATTACTTTTAAAAAGGAAATATTCTCAGAGAAGTTGTAATATGTCTGAAATTATCCACCTAATAAAAAATACTAGACCACCACCTTATATTGATTCTTGCCCTAATGAAGTTGTATTTGGCATGGGTTTGAAACAAAATTTGTACTGAGTCCACTATTGGCCAACCTGAAGACATTGGGCAAATTGTTTTTATGTCTCTGAGCTTTGTTTTCCTCAGGTGAGAGTATGGCTATGAACAACCAGCTCAAAAGGATGTTTTGGAGATTAAATGAGATAATTTATTTGTAAATCTCCCTGCTTAACACCTATCACATAATAAACGTGGAATTATTGTCATGTTCTTTCCTGGAAAAGGAAGTAACTCGTGGTCTTTAGCTTAGCGGACTTTGTAGCTAGTAGGTGAAGGTGTGAATTTTTGAAATCAATATCTGTGTCTACCTTATTCAACTCTACTTCTTGGCATGAGGTCAAGCATATTTGAAACACCAAATGCCTGTTTGTTGAACAAGAAAATAAATAAATGATCTGGTGATGAGATAGACAGTCTATGTACTGGAGTCACATAAAACAGAAAGGAAGATTTTTACAGAAGCAAGTTCAAAGAGGATGCCATGTAGCAAAGATGAAGAAAAATCTAAAAGTACATAATTAGCTAACATAGAGAGACTCTCACCTTTCCAGTCAACACTTCTGTAAACTTTGAGGTACTACTTGAGAGTAAATATTTTTTTTTAAATTTCTAAACATTAGTTAGAATGGATATCAGAATATCTATAAATATGCACCAATCTGATATTGTGCTTTTTGACATCCCTTCTTACCTCTTCATTTATCTCATTCATTCATTGAAACAAGTTTTACATGCATTGCTGTGCAAATATAAAATATTGAAAAGAATGGGGAATCATAATATAATATTCATTTCTCTCCCACTCACTCCCTCTCTCTCTTTCCCTCTAAGAAGCTTTTCTAAGTATCTAATACACTTACCTTGTGCACCTACCAAAACCTTCACTTTGGAAAATACGTAAAATCACTATTCAGTAGAATTTTTGCATCCGCAAAGGTTTAAAACGTCTTCAATATAACTTTATAACTCGAAAGTGTATAATAAAAACACAAAGTGAGCTAATAATAACATATGCTTTCTACAAAATCCATCTGTGAAATCATTGTTATATGATAAATCATCCTAGGTACTGATTTAACTTCTCTAATTTGGATATATAAAAATCACAAAGCTAAAATCAGTCTCTCTCATCAGCCTCTACATCATTTAATGAATGCAAACTAAATGCTCACTAAACCTTATTGCAAACAGTTTGAGTTATGTTTTAAACAACCACGGAGGTACTAAATATAATTACTATACCTGTTTTTTAAGAATATATATTTCACATGTTAAATTGAGACATTTAATAGAAACACTGAAAATTAAAACAGGGATAACAATATTGGATGGATGATGGTATGTATTTTAAATATGAGCAGTGGCATTTTTATATCAAAAATACATTTATATTTATTTCAAGTTATTTTCCCCATTTGTCAAGCCACTGTTTCAGGTCATTCTCCCCTCTTTTTTATCCATCGTGCCATATTGAAGCTGACATTTTGAAACTGGCATACACACAGACCAGTTTTTAAAACTGCTATTTTTAATCTTGACATAATCAGGAAAGAAAAATTTCTTTGGCACTTTACTTTCTGTACTATAGTGCGTTAGTCAGTTTGGCGAAATATACCTCAGAGTGTCATTAGAAACTGAAAGGAAACAAGTGTTCAAAGGAATCCAAATTGTTTTTCCCTCCATACTTAAGCTTATCTCTCCCCATACAGGTTCTCATTAAGAGCTTTTCTCTCTTCTTTGGAAGGCAGCTTCAATTTCATTTTTTTACTTCTTTGGTGTAACTAATTTTAATAAAATAAAACACAAATTTGTCACACACATGTTGAATGTGTTAATCTTTAAAATGCCATATTAATTATTGGGTAGATCATTATTATTGACTCTAATATTTTCTATTTGTAACTCCAGGCTTCCTCTAGCACTTTTTTTGTTATAGGTAATAAAATAACTTTCAAGATATAAACATAAAACCATAAATCCTGAAAACAACAAATGACTCTACTTTCAATTGTTCCTCAATTCTCTCAAATGTTCTAATGAAGAAATTGTAGATGTTTCTTAGGGAAATGCACTTATAAATACATTTCTGAATTTTTAATATATGTAGATTTCAAATTACTATTGACACATATAGTAAATTGTATTAGGACATTAGTTAAGTTTGGTTTTATCTTCCGTTTATTACTACAGGTGTGTATTAAAACTATCTACTTAGTTTTTACTTATAGTAAAACTATAAGTTTTTTAGACAGACTAATGGAGCTTGAGAAAAGCATTTACATCACAAATGATCAGATGGTTTTAGCAAAGGGAACTTCCTTCCCAGTATTCTATAATGTGCAAACACTGGACACACGCACACACACACAAACACACAGATGTAAATTCACCAAGTCCCTTCCTCTTAACTTTCTATTAGTACTGTTATTTGGATCACTTCAAGAAATGTAATTTCTGGTTCAAGTGACTCAAGTTTTTGTTTGTTTGTTTGTGAGAGAGAACGGGAGGAGGACAGAAAGAGAGAGAGAATCTCAAGCAGACTCCACACTGAGTGTGGAGCCCAACACGGGGGTCAGTCCCACGACTGTGAGATCATGACCTGAGCCGAAACCAAGAGTTGGACATTTACCAACTGACCACTCAGGCACCCCTGATTCAAGTTTATAATAGGACTGATATTCCAAGAACAGAAAGTTATTACCTTTGCCTAAAATATAAAATTTCAGATTTTATGTATATTTCCAAATATTGTACAACTACTAAACATCGAATAGTTTCATGCAGTGAATTTTATTTTTCTTGAAAATGTGTCCTGGAATTTCACTTGCTACCCATGCCTGAAAATGACTTCTCTATGTTTTTTTGAAGTAGAAAATACATACGATTTGGGACTGAACTTAGGCAAGAATAGAACAATTTTTAGGTTGAATGCGCAGCAAAACATTTTTCAAAAATATGCAAAATCACTGACACTGTGCAATACTGAATAACCTTTCTATCTACAGGCATCAGGGATTTGGTTTTTAAATGTTACTATATTTATTTAAATATGATCTACCTTTGATTGGTACTAAGAATCCTACTTATCCAAGTATGCATTGATGTAAAGAAAGACGATATGCCTAAAATCAGTCACCAGAGCCCTTCATGAGAGTAAATACAAATGCAAACTTTTCATATATTTAATTTTTTTCTATTGTCATTTTCAAAATTATGTGACATTTCTTTTTTCAGCAATATTTGACATGAGATATACTAAAAAACAAAGAAACTTGTACTACATAATGCATAGGAATGTTGGATAAAATACAACATAAGAATTTATATAGAAAAAAACATATCTTGCAAAACTATACTATGACTTACAAAAAAGATAACCTGAAATTTAAGACAAATGCTTAAACTCAAACTCATTTAAGTGAACATTCAGTCCCACATTTCTAGAATACTACAGGAAAACTGCTCTATCAGCAATACCTTACAGTACCACGCCTTCCACTTACTGTTCAAGCTATTCCCTGGGCTGCAAACTGATCCACCCTGCCAAGACAGACTCTAGTTCATCAAGTTCTTTAAGTACTTTTCTCCAAATGTCTTTCTCATGAAACACTCACCAATTCCTTTGGTGCTTCTTGACTCTCTGTTGCTTCACTAAGCAAAACTAACTTTTTATCGAGTGGTTGGGAAGCTTCTAAAGAATTGGAGGTTCTACAAGATTTGGCCATGAATCTCTATGCTGTAGACTTATGTTTATAAGCCTCAGCATAGCCAAGGCCAACTTATCTATCACAAGTTCTATGCCGAATGAAAGCTTTGAATATGACATTAAAACCTTCAGGGTTGAGTTTATTTACTTTATCCTAGAAATAAAGATCCCCATAGCTTTTTAGTTGATGATCATAATTATACTTATTTTCTTTGCTGAATGTCTGCAGGAACACTGCTTTGCTACTAACCATTCTATCTGTCTGTCTACTGGAAACATTGTTACATATCTATTAGACCACACTCATAAATCAGGAGACAGGCAAAGAGCCAATATATTTTCTCAGTTCATCTCAAGGAATACCAATTTAAGAAGTTACCCTCAGACTGGTATCATTTGCATAAACTGCCTGAGGAGTCTTTTTGAAACCTTATAAAAACATTCTGCTCTTTATTGTATAGGACAAATTTGCTTGGAAAAAGAGCTGCTCTCCACACATTCTACTTTCCAGGAGGATGCTGATTCCTGCACCAAAGCATTCTCAAGTGATATTTCATTTTTGACTATCAGTCAATTCCTTATGGATTCACTGGCTGATAAAACTTACACTTCCTATTGACTAGATAATATATTCTCATTCTTATATTTATCTTTCTAAATGGCATAACTTCAAGCACAATTATAAATTTCACTTACCATTTGGGGAAAATTTTAAAATAAGGAAGATTTTTCATAAGAAATTCTTCCAGAAAATAATTATTAAATTTTAACTGTTTTAGTTGTTCTAAGGTAAACTTTTTCATTGAAACACCAACCCTGCAAAGAATGTCTTAGCTGTGATTTAAGCTAATGACCTTTATTATAAGATTATCAGATAAGAAGGAGATTGGAATACTTGGAACCTTTAAACAAGATTTTAAAAGTCTGTAAATACTTGATTATTCATAGAGATATTTATAAATTGAGTGAAAAAAGGTTCATGTTACATCTCTAAAAAAATTAGAGTTAATAATATCTGTTTGCAAACAACTCTCTTTCTCCCTAATTCTATTATAGCTTAATAATATTGTCTTTATCTATGCCTACAGTTTTGTTCATGTTTAAACTTTCTAGATCTCTTGTATTGTAAATCAACCTTGTTCACATATATTGTTTAAGTTTACAAATGTATACAACTATGTCAAACTGAACATAATTATCACAATGGATTTCTTTCAAATGTCTAGTCTTGTAAATCTCTTAAAGTGTTATAAACTAAAAGTTTGTTAATTTAAACTGTTATCTCAACATCCTTAAATAAAAAAATTAATACTACATTGAGTTAATTGACCAACAATCTTCAATTCCAGATAAAAATAAATGCAATATTCCTGCTTATATTTAATACATTATAAACTAGCCATAAATTAATAGGTAAAAAGATGAGTAAATGTTTTTTTTCCATTATGTAAATATATGTGCTCATTATGAAGGAATAAAAGCGAGGAAGCATATGTATGCAAGGGTCACCAATGTGGTTTTGTTTGTAAAGTAAAAAAGACATATAATTTTGTCCTAAAATAAGAAGGGCTCAACTGTTCCAGAGTAAAAGATATTAAAACAGAAAGTTGGAAGTATGATATAAGTGTAGACTGCATGATAAGAAATAAGCTACTTTTGTAAGATTATAATAACTACAAAAATAAGATGGAAAGAATCAATTAAATTGGTTAAAATTTTGGATAAAGTTGGTAAAATATAATGAATATATTCATAAGGACAAAAAAGTCTTGTGAATCATTTCCCATAAAGTGTTTTATAAGTAATACATATGGAACATAAAGTTATAATTTTATATATCCTTATACTAAAATAGAAGTTAATCTGTAACCAAGACCATTGGAACAAGGTATCTCCATGCTGGAGCCAGGGACTACTACAGGCTTCCGTGCTTCTTTCCACTTCCATTTTCTATTTTTCTGGCAATTTTCATCTTTGCTGACTTGGGGTTTGCTATTTTTAATAGATGGCTCTTAACATTTGGTTCTTTCCAATACCTTGATCTGTAACAACAAATGTAAGATGAATTCTTGAGAAACTGGCATTATTAAACAATCTGTAACCAAATTGAAAGGACAATGCCACTTGTGTATCTAAAGCCGATGCAAACAGACGATAGAGCAGGTTATCGTGGTCTAGGTCTGATGTCTAGGATTATGGTTTGGAAGTACCTTCTAAAATTTAATGAGAATCCCTTCTTTAGTGTTTGTGCTACAGTGACCAGATTTATGATCTTCAGAGTAATATATAGTGCTGTATAACTTCTGTCATGCCAAATGATTCAAAAAACAATCATCTAACAAAAGGAATAAGCAGACTTATAAATGTGAAAACAACTACCATTAAAAGAACAATACTTGTTCCTGACCTATCAAACAGCTGCACAACCAAATAATAATAAATCTAAAAGATGAGTCTGTTTTTCATCATATTACTAGAAAATGTCCATAAATTGAGAACTGAGAATTAAATTTTTAAAAGCAAAATCATAGCACACAACTTGCAAAACCATAACATGGTTTCAGCCGTAAAGCGTAAATGGTACCAGACTTATCAAAAATCCATGAACACCTAAAATGGGATAAACAATTGTTTTAGACATAGGATAAAAGACATCACTGGATTGTGATCTCTAACAGAAGGGAATAAAGCAAGCTCTGATATCATCACAGTGTTCTGCATGAACACTGTGTTCTACAGAACATGGTACCTTCTGTGGGATGGAAAACGCAAGATCACAGTAATTTCACCAATGTTAAGGATACACATATCAGAGTTTAGGAAGGTGGAGGAGGCTGAAATTTTAATGACAAAGTACCAGAGAAAAGGGAGAAACTCAGAGAGCAAATTTTCAAAACATGTATAAGGGCTCCCTTTGCCTTTAGATAAATACTAAGGAAAGAGCAAGAATTCATAACTCAAAGAAAAACTACCAGGCAATGTAAAACTACAGAAAAGCCATAACTGGAAGAATACCCAAAGCTCACATAACGCTAGAGTGAATAATCTAGAGGATAGAGATATTTTTAAATACAAGGGACATTTTGTAGAAATCCCAGAGAAGCTACACCCTTAAAATAGGGCTAAAGTAGCCTTAGAGTGAAGGTAACCATAGATAAGGCCTAAAGAACTTTGAAAGAGTCAAGCTGATTTACAAGTTAATTAAATATGTGGTAAAAAACAAAATACAAACACACACACATACATTTAAATTAATAAAAATGTATACACACACATATTGGAAAATATATATTATATATAGTATTTAACAAAGTAAAGCACATGGTCCTAAAATTGACAAAAATTATTGGACATGTGAAGAAGCAAGACTATATGACCCATAATCAGTTTGTAAAATATTATGGAGTCAACAGACAAGAACTTTAAGAGGGCTATTATGAATATATATTCACAGATAAAAATGAAAACATAAAAATACTGAGAACATTACAAAAAATAATTTTGTATTTCTAGAGATGAAAAAATAGTACAATATCTGAAATGAAATATTGACTGGATAGGCTGAAAGGAAAATCAAACACTAAAGAAGAAAAAGTTGGTGAAATTGAAGACAGGACCAAAAAACTAACCACACAAAGAAAAAAGTTAGCTAAGAAAATAAAGAATTTTAGTCATGTGAGGAAAAACTTCAGGTGGTCTAACATGTATAATTACAATAGAAGAGCAAGAGTACATAGCAGAAGGGAGAAAATTGTTAAAGAAATAAGGAATACATACTTTTCTTTTTCTTTTTTAATTTTATTTATTTATTTGAGTGACAGAGACCCTGAGCTAGGGGAGAGGCAGACTCCCCACTGAGCAGGGAGCCTGATGCAGGGCTCAATCCCAAGACCCCGGAATCAAGAGCTGAGCCGAAGGCAGATGCTTTACTGACTGAGCCATCCAGGCACTCCAAGAATACATACTTTTAAATTTGATGAAAATAATAAATTCATATATCCACAAAGCTCAACAAAACCAAAGAATAAATACAAAGAAAAGTACAACAAAACATAAAATAGTAAAATTTCTAGAAAGCCAATGATAAAGAGACATATTACTTAGAGAATGAAAAGAATAAAAATTGCCAAGCATGTCTTTTTAGAAAAAAAAAAAAAACTCCAATCAGATAAACAATGGAGCAATATCTGGAAAGTTCTAGTGGAAAACAACAACATCAACCAACTATTATACAAGTGTAAGTGGTCAACTGAGCCTTAGGCCAAAATAATGCTCAGCGTTTGTTTGTTTTTTGGTTTAGTACCCATCCAGAAGGTCTAAATGTGACTGGGTGAAATCCTAGTATTTTAGCCGCATTCCAAATAGAAAGAAAGGGTATGCAAAGTGTAAAGGGGCTATTCCCAAAATCTTACCATAGCATTAAATAAACATTTCTTTGGATAACTCTATTACAGAATGATGAGATATGTAATGTTTTAGGTAGGTTCTTTGACATCATGAATAAAAATCAAGGTTTATTTCTATGTAAAAATAAGAGAATGTATATTCGGTATACACTGAAACCCTTTGCTTTAATAGCACATTCCAGATAATTCCATCTCTTCCTCTCCCAGGCTGAAGCCACATAGGTCTACAACCTACATATACATATGATAGATACATAGATAGATGGATAGATGGATAGATAGATAGATAGACCAAGATAGAGACATATAGATATAATCTACATAGAATGCACACCCAATCTCTGGCAAAGGAAATTTGGCTCACCCTTTGCACTTTGGATGACAAATCAGTATCTATCCTGAAAATATTTAATTTCAAGACTTCCTTCACCTGAGTTTGTACTAGGAAATGAGCAAGTTACATAGGATACAAAAATACAGAGAACATAAGAGAGAAAAAAATATGGAGGCCAAGAGTGCCTAACCATTTATCTAATTAGACATATCTAATTAAATTAACTAAAATGAATATACAAATACTAGGTAATTTCTTAACAACAATGGAAGACAAAAAATTATTAACTATCACAAAATTTTTGATAGAAAATAATTGTAAACCTCTAATACAATCAACAAAAGTAATTATCAATGTAAGAGTAAGTATTTTATCAAAGAAATGATATATTCTCTTAAAAAATATGAGATTCTGGAGTTCATATTTTAAAAAGAAAAAGTATCAGAGAAATTTCCGAGATGCAAAAAGGAAAAGTAAATGAAGAAAGCATGGATAATATAAATAAATATTGAATAATTAAAATATTTTCCACTATATCCTAGTAATTCCAAACCTGATATGAAATGAAAATAGTGGAAAAAATGATGGGATATTAATATAAACCTTGTACTAGGAAGAGGTAATCTGAGGTGGAGCACATCAGAGTTCTTTAAAATCCAGGTGGATAATTAATTATAGGCTGCAAACTACAGTCACAGAAATTTTTGCAAAGTAGCCTCTCGAGCAACATTAATAGTGTTTTACTCTTGCAACAACAGATGGAAAAAAAACAGAAATAGAAAAAAAAACACTCAAACAGTGAAAAACAAGAAAAAAATACCAGAGAAAATATAAATAGAATCCAAATAAATAAATATGTATCAATGAACATAAAGAATAGAGTACACTTAAAAATTAAAAGAATTATATATGATACATATAATTATATATAATTTACATATATACAAATATGCATATATCTGTTTATTTTTAAGTAGAGAAGAATGTGTATTAAATTTAAATCTATATACAGATATATATCTGTATATAGATAGGGATATATGTATATACATAAATACACATAAATATATACAAATATATATGCACACCTTTTTCTTTCTTTTCTTTTTGAGATTTTATTTATTTATTTGAGATAGAGAGAGTGAGAAAGCATGAGACAGGGTGAGGGGACAAAGGGAGAGGGAGAAGCAGGCTCCCCACTGAGCAGGGAGCCCAACGCAGGGCTCAATCCCAGAATACTGGGATCATGACCTGAGCTGAAGGTAGACGCTTAACCGGCTGAGACACTCAGGCGCCCCTATGCACACCTTTTTCAAAAACACACCTAAGCCATAATAACTATGAAAGTTAAGAATAAACAAATTGAAAATATATTTAGGCAAAAAGTAACAAAGAGAAATTTGGTATAGGTATGTTAACTTAAGTCAAGAATAAACATTAAGGCAAAGAACATTAATAAAGAAATTATGATTGTACTCAATGAATCAGAAGAATATAAATTTATAACAACCAACCACAAATGCATGTAAATAAATGAATAAACAAAAATACATACACAAATAAAGTATTCTAATATATGTAAAAACACAATAATATTAGATAGTGATAGTATACTCTCAGTAACTGGAATAAACTAAAGAAGAGTCAAAATGAAAGACTTAAAGAACATGATAACCAATTTGGCCTGAAGAACATAAACCAAACACTGCCATCTACTTGAAGTCCATACAGAGACAAATTTATAAATTAAAGAATTTACAGTAACAATAACAGATTCAACTAAAGAAGAAGAAAATAATAAAAGAATAAAAATGAATGAAGTAAAACAAACAAAAAACACAAAAGATTAAAGACAAGGAAATAACAAAGCCAGAGTTGATTATTTGAAAGAAAGCTTCAAAAGTTGATGGATGTCTTAAAATGAATATTAAATAATGCTAAAGAGAATAGAAACACACACAAAAAATGCTTTTTATATTATATAAAATTATAAAACTGATCATGTCTTAGACAACAAAGGTAAAAGCAATCCTTTCTAAAATAATTTAGAAACACACAGATGGCAATCTCTGCTAGGCTGTGAAAAATCTAGGCAGTATTAATAAAATTAGAAAAACAGAGCCCCACTTCCTGGTTTGATGGGAACATTCTTAACTCTTGGTTAAAAGAGGAAAGAAAAACCAAACTGACAGGAAAATACATTTATTTGCAACTGGTATATTCTGGTTTATATAAAAATAATTCTTACTTCGATTCTCAAAAATATTCTCTTAGTTCATTTGTCAGAAGGTTTTATTTAGTTTTACATATATAAAATCAGATGACCTGAAACAAGCACTTTTTTCCTCTCTGACCATTTTATTTTACTTCTTTATTTTTAGTATTATTTTTGTTTCCCTTGTTTTGAGTGTCTCTTTCACTGGCTTCCTTAGAATGTCATATGCAAATAATATTTAGAGAATCTGCATGCCACAAATTATTTTTATTAATAGCCTCCTCTTTACTTTCTAACTTAGCTCAACAGTGTTGTATAACCTTAGCATTATTAACATGTGGGGATGGAAATTAGTTTGGGGGACTGTCCTGTGCATTGTAGGATGTCTATCAGCATCTCTGGCCCTTCCTCATTAGATACCAGAGTCAACACTCCCAGTTCTGACAGCCAAACTTGTCTCCCTATGTTGCCAAATGTTTCCTGAAAAGGGAATAGAGGTAATGTTTAGATTGTATAGAATTCTCTGCTCTGTGAGCAGCCAGTCTCCAAAAGCCCCCATGACTCTCGCTTCCTACTATTAACATCTTTGTTTAGTTCACTCTCACACTTAACCAGTTCGTCTTTGTGACTAATGGTCACGAATGCTAATGGTATGTGGCAGACATGATGGTATTATGTCACTACCAATATTGGATTATAAAAAGACCATAGCTACCATTTTGGATTCTCTTTCTCTTTCTTAAATCACTTGCTCAAGCTACTATGTTGTAAACAACTCTATGGAGAGCTCACATGAAGGGGATCAGAAACCTCTGCCAAACTTCAGTGAGGAACTGAGGTTACCAACAACGGAAGTGAAGTAGAAAGCAAATTCTTTAGCTCCAGTTGAGCTTGGACATGACTGAAGACCTGGCAGCTTAACTGCCACCTCATGGAAGACCCCGAGGCAGAACTATGTAACTGAACTATTACCAAATTTCTGATCCAGGAAAACTTTAATATAATAAGAATTTGCTGGTTTAAGTTGCTAAGTAGTGAGGTAATTCATTACACAGCAATGGATACTTAGAAAATCCCTAGAAAGCATAGCTTTTTCAGATCTCTATGCCTTTTCTCAGTCTACTACTGTAACATCTTATGTTCCATTTCTGTCTACAGTTGCTCATATTATTCTTCATGACCAAGATATAATGATGCGTTTTCCTGCAGACTACACTGCAATGAGAAGCCTGTTTAAACTTCTCTTACATAAATTATCACCAGTAACTATTTATATACATTTGGTGCTCATTTTCTTTCATACCTGTTTTTACAGATACCCAGTTGGTGAGTACATAAGAATGCATAAATTGTTAAGCTGTGTACAGTTATGTAGAACAAAAACACAAACAAAAAAAGACATTGAGTAAACACAAATCCTGAAAACAAAGCAAAGGTTTTGTCAGATGACATAAATCTCTTCATAATCACAGCCATCCCATTTTGAATATAAACAAAGCTTAGAGCAACTTGTAAGATCAGAGTAGTGATTCATAGATGCACAAGCTAGTAATGAACCTGAATTCTAATAGTGCAGACTACCTGTTAGGTGGGTGGGCTTGGCAAATGCATGTAAAGTTTAGTGATAATATTGAACAATCCCCACAGTAATACATTACCAGGGATATATTAAGTACTATAGGTATAGTAGTAAGTTCAGTTTGCTTTCCCATCACCCCTTTTATTAAACCATGTTATGTACCATTTTTCATAAAATATCTTTGCATTGAACTTTTTCCTATACACTTGTACTTGTTTGTCTCCAATATACAACATGCTTGTTGGTTCTACCTGTTTATATCTAACCATTTGCAGTGTTTCCAACTAGCGATTCCTCTCTGTATATAATTATCTACTCTCTGACAGTCTAAGATCCTCACACTTCCTATAACATAATGCAATGTATGTTTTGTTTTGCTTTGTTCTCTTTACCAACTGCACTTTCAGTTCCAAACCTTGTTTTCCAATTCTTTATTCTTATTCTCACCAAATAAAATATTGTTCAACCCAAATACGTGATAATACATATATAAAAATTGAGTGATTTCTATTTTGTTATGGGATATATACCTCTATGAGGCAATAGCCATGACAGTATATGCTCCTTGGATCTAATATTTGATAATTCCAAATACAATGAAAATATTTAAGAAACTTTTTTTTTGTACTGAAAGAAGAGCAATTGTGGCTCTTTTTTTTTTTTTAAGATTTTATTTATTTATTTGACAGAGATAGAGACAGCCAGAGAGAGAGGGAACACAAGCAGGGGGAGTGGGAGAGGAAGAAGCAGGCTCATATTGGAGGAGCCTGATGTGGGGCTCGATCCCATAGCGCCGGATCATGCCCTGAGCCGAAGGCAGACGTTTAACCACTGTGCCACCCAGGTGACCAGTGGCTCTTTTTATTTAACATAAAAATAGGCTTTTACTAGGTGTTCTGTTGATGGTAATATAGAAGCAAGGAACTAAATGCACCATTTTCTAACCATAGTAAATGAAACTTTATTTTCACTCTATGCTTCAAGATTAGAATGACATTTTGTGACATTCAAAGGTCAGATATATTTGGTCACTGATGTTATTTTAAGCCATCTATAAGAGTGCCTTCTTTAAAATACGCTCCCTTTTGCCCTAATCAAAATATCTAATATTTTTCTAAAAGCAACTTCACTTAATAGCACCAGGCACAGAGCCATTCACATTGTTAAGCACCGTGTGGTGATATTCAACAGAATCTATGAAGCTCATACAGCTTTCAGAATTTTTGTCAGAAAAATAATATTATTAATCCATTATATCATCTAATTACTATGTGATTTGAGAGTGCAATTAATTTCACTCACAAATAACACATTACATTACAAAGCCTTACATAGTCTCAAACCCAATTCAGAAGCTATTCCATCCATCTAATCTTCACTGATTCCCGGTTCAATGGTAGCCACTTTGTCTCTCTGTGTGCCCAGCCCAGTTACGCCTGAGTATCAGTGTTTTCTATGTTTATCTTGAATAGAAGTTGTTCCAGTTCATGCATCCCCAATCCTTCTTTGGACCATGACTTATAAACCTGTGTGTACTTATGTGTGTGTGTTTATACATAAAATGATGTTTTAATTATCTAGTAGCTAATTATTTTAGAGTAAATTTTGAAGAAGGATTCTTCTTTATTACCAACAGTGGAAGACTTACTAATTTATTTAAATGATGTGCATTGCATTACAAATTATGTTAAGCCTTGAAGTCACTTAAATATGAAAATGTATAAATAATGTTAACATTGATTTTTTATCCTATGTGTTTGTTTATGTGTAAAAGGACATACACATATGAAAATGTGTAAGTGATATTAACATTCTTATAAAGTTCATTTTCTGAAACGGGAATTAGCAAATCCAAATTTTGTACACAGATCATAGGATTTCAAGGCAGTTATAAGCATATAATCTGTCCTTAGATGGGGTAAAATGATCTCTTAAAATCTAGTCACTTAAAAGAAAATTCCTTGAGATAGTATTCAAATGTCTACTAACTCACTCTCATTGTTGAAAAAATTACTCTAAATCCTAAACTTGCATTATTCTGTGGAGGTTATATTATAATCCACAGTAATTTAGAACTTTTTCAGTTAAAATGATATAACATTATCATCTCCTATTTTATTTTCTCAGTTATCTAACTCTGCATTTGTCTTACTCCCATGTATTTCTTTCACCACTTCTTTTAAAATAAAAAAAATTAAAAAGTTACATTGGATTTTAATATGTCTTCTCTATTGTAAGTTCTTTCTATTTATATTAAGGTAAAATATTTGGGATGTCATTATGTTAAAAGTATATTTGGGAAACTCCAACAGAGAAATATGCTCTAAAAGGGTGTTAGAAAAAACACCAAGTAACAAAGTGATTATCTGGTGAAAGAAGGAGGCAAAGGAAGAGGAAAGATGGGGATGGTAACCGTTAAAAGGAAGGGGGGTGTGAAACACCTGCAGAAGGCTGCCTCCAGAGCACTCTGGCTTAGTCAGTGTTGTCACTTTTGTTTGTGTCTTAGTCAAGGCTAGAGACACTGTAGCCTCTATGTGATGGAGGGAGGCAGAATGTTCAGAGGTAAGTGCAAGACAGGAAGCATATGAAGATCCCACGTGGAGAAGACATATCCATTCAGTTGAGGTTGAGTTAAAAGAATTCTGAGTGCTTTCAAGATGCAACCTGTACTAACATTGAGTTCAACAAGAACTAGGATGCTTAATATGGAACTAAACACACCTCAAGCACTGATCATCTTAAGAAATAAAGTATCAGGCATTGCTGATGCAAGAAATTCATTATATAACTGTGGTTCCTGAAGATTTCCATTTTTTAATGCAAACGTTCCACTTAATGATTTACATACCTGCAAAATAATATTTCTGCTAATTACAGACATTAACATTGGCATTGCTGTACATTGGCATAACTTGCTTGGCATTTTAGATCTCTGCATGAGTAGTGAGGTGGGGAATTTTGTCATTATGCCATAAAGTATATTATCAAAAAATGATTATTAAAACATGCATGTATTATGGAATAGTACATTCATTATAGTGACTGAATTATAAATACACTGTTGGTCAAAATTCTTGTTCTTATATTCCCTAATTTTGTAATAATTCATAGTTATGCATATTATTTAAAAATCTAGTCTCTTTGAATATGGTTATAGAAATGGTAAATGGCTAAGTAATAACTGAACAAGGAATTGAAGATGGTGATAATAATAACCAGAACAGAATGCCCAAATTTGTTTGTGGCTGCTAGTAGATTCTTAGGACATTTTTCTTTTTGTTTTGTTTTATTTAGTTTAGGGAGGCAATTTTATCTGCTGCTTTTTGGTTGTTAGCAAATTCTCTAGAAAGATTCTGAGGGGAGCAAAATCATCAATGATAAATTATCCTGGAAAAAACTGAGTAGTAACTATAAATATTTCTGATTTTTCATAATTCTAAGAACAATAAATGTATACAAAGAGTAAAATGAAATTAATGGAAGGCAGAAACATAAAATTTTAAAGGCATATCAACTGGTAACATGGTATTTTATGTTTAAAACATAGCATGTTTTCCGGGGCGCCTGGGTGGCTCAGTGGTTCAGCGTCTGCCTTCGGCTCAGGGAGTGATCCCGGCGTTCTGGGATCGAGCCCCACATCAGGCTCCTCAGCTATGAGCCTGCTTCTTCCTCTCCCACNAGCATGTTTTCCGGGGCGCCTGGGTGGCTCAGCAGTTCAGCGTCTGCTTTCGGCTCAGGGCGTGATCCCGGCGTTCTGGGATCGAGCCCCACATCAGGCTCCTCCGCTATGAGCCTGCTTCTTCCTCTCCCACTCTCCCTGCTTGTGTTCCCTCTCTCGCTGGCTGTCTCTATCTCTGTCAAATAAATAAATAAACTCCTAAAAAAAAAATAGCATATTTTCCATACACATCTTTAGGAAAAAGGGAGTTGTCAAGGATACTCAGAAATAATGTGCTAATCCAAAAAATAGTTAGCATATTGCAATGCAGTGTATTTGGATGGTATGTTACTTTCAATACAAAATATTTCCCCTGGGATCCCACAGGTTTAAAATAGACAACATACTTTCATCTGACATTTAAGTANATTAGCATATTGCAATGCAGTGTATTTGGATGGTATGTTACTTTCAAAATATTTACAATACAAAATATTTCCCCTGGGATCCCACAGGTTTAAAATAGACAACATACTTTCATCTGACATTTAAGTATTTTCTTTTATCTACCACTATTATGCACGCTCTTTTACATTGTTTTGTCAATGAAGTTTCATATTCAAATATGTAATAGAGAATGGAATAAAAAAAATATGACAGTACAAAAGAGCACAACTGAGACTCTTCTAAAGTAAATGTTTTTTAGCATACTTACAGTATTATAGTACACAAACTTTGGATTTTGTACCGGTTTGTTAAAATCATATTGCTGATATAAGCAGAATGAATTAATACAGTAATATGAAAATTATCATTACCTCACTAGTACATTTCTCACGGACTCTAAAATACCTTATTTTTCTCCTGCTACATTTCTTTATCACCCATTTATTTTTTTATTTAAATGGGTAATTATACACATATATTGTGAATACATTTTAATACTCTGCATACTAGAAATTCCATAAATTAAATTCCTGCTTCAAAACAATGCCTAGACATAAATAAAAATGATGTCTCCTGAAGACATAGACCTCAATGGAGCAGTCATTGTAACCTCGCCCAGGGTCCGTAATTCCTATCGTTCTTTCTGTTTGTTTGCTTGTTTGTTTTTAATTTGAGACACTATATTTGCAAAAGAAAGGAAATGATCTTCCTCTCCCTAGCCAGATATCTGAGATTGGAAATAACCTTCCTCCATCTCACTTTAAAGAAAATAAAGGATTTAATTCATGGGCTTGACAATGGCAAGGTAATTAGAGGAATCTTGGCAAATTAAGTGTCTATGTAACAGAAATACCTATGCTGGATTATGTATAGACTATTTTGAATCATGTCTTAATGATAAAGGAAAAATCTTTAACATACAAATAAAAATAAAATGAAAGCACAGGTGTGTTTTAATACTAAGAAATCAGTAAATATCTTGATCTCTAGAGTCATATAAAAATTAAAAACTAAACAGATAATAAATCGAACTGATATTAGTATTATATACTACAATCTTTCTCTTTCTTTGCATTTTCCTAATTTTTTTTCAAATTGTTACAGGTTACTTCTTTCAAAAAAAAATCCAATACATTTTTCTTAGGAGTTTAATTTGCCTACAGATCATTTAAAAAGAAAGTTACTAAAATGGCTTGAATTTAAGAATAAATTAAATGATGCAATATATGTCATTTTGTAATATGAAGGAAAGTCTCCAGTGAGAGTTAGTGTGTTTAGACTAATTAAGCTTCTGGCTTTGTTTAAATTTGTGTTTATTAATAAATTGTGTGAAAATGCAGTGACTCAACTGAATGAAGCAAAACATTCTGAATCAGGAGAGAAATTTGATTACAGTGAAGACAGAATCTGAAATTAAAAATTAACAATTTATCATATTTGTTCAACATTGATTCACCTTCTCCTGGAAGGAATTAAGATAGGTTACTATTTCACTATCGTTACATAAAAATTTATATGCTTCTAATATATAAACTACATAAAATTAAAATAAAATATAAACTAATATATAAACTACATAAAATTAAAATATTATAATCTGTAAAACTATTAATGACCTGAATGATCTTAGTATTAAAAGGGTAACAGGTACAAAGGTATAGAATTTTTCAACAATAGTATCATAGGGGCACCTGAGTGGCTCAGTTAAACATCTGACTTCAGCTCAGGTCATGACCCCACGGTCCTAGGATGAGCCCTGTGTGGAGGGGCTCCTTGCTAGTCTGGGAGTTGGCTTGTCCCTCTTCCTCTGCCCCTCTCCCCCCTTTTCGCTTAAATAAAATAAATAAAAATCTTTAAAAAAGAACCAAAACACAAACATAACACCCTATAAAAGGAGTTCACTCATAGGCATTTATTTGTTCGCATAGGAATTCCTTTTGGTTGTTGAACAGATAACGGAGGTGTTATGATTTTCTCATTAAGATTCTAATAAGCTACCATGACTACCCATTTTGCCTATTGTTAGATAAATATACTGAAAGCACATATTCAAGAATTACTATTTTTAAGAATGAAGTCTGATGGAGGAGGGGAGAAAAGATGGCGGAGGAGTGGGGGACCTTTTTTCAGCTGATCCCCTGACTTGAGCTGGATATTTACCAGATCATCCTGAACACCCACGAAATGAGCCCAAGACTTAGGAAGATACATCTGGATTTCTACAAAGGAACATCTCCAGCGCTGAGTATTGAGGTAGGAAGCAAGGAGCCATGAATCCTCGCACAGATATCAGAAGATAAACAGAAGGGGGAGGGAGCCGCTACATTTGGGCGCTGGGAAGCAGTAGCCACCTGCACTGGGGAGCAGGCTGGACTCGAGGACCGGCACCTGCAAGAAAACTGACTAAGACCATGAGCTCAGGAGCATGCTGAGACTGTGAGCTCGGGAGAACACAGGACCAGACTGAAAATCGGAGCGCCGGAATGTTCAGGGGAACCAGACTGATACCGGGAGCTCAGGAGCGCTTGCGACCAGACTGAAAACCAGAGCTCCAGAGTGCGCGCACAACCAGACTGAAAACCGGAGTTGCAGAGTGTTCACACGAACCATACTGAAACAGGGAGCCAGGGAGCACGCGCGGGAACCGGAGGTGGCTGTCAGTGTTAGAAGCAAAAAGGACAGAGACATGCGGGCCCTGGAAGCGAGGACTAGGGGAGTGGCTGTGGGGCGCACAACCTGGGATGCTGCAGGGGTTTTTAGCAGCACTGCAGAAACAGAGTTAAAGTGACCAGGAGAGCTCAGATGGAGAGCTGACTGTGATCTCTCTGTTCCAAGACAGAGGCTAGGATATGGCCACTCTGCTCTGACTCTCAGAAGAGTCAAAGAAAACTTCCAGGGAAAGCCGCCAGAAAACAAAAGCCTGGAAATACTGGTTTGCATTGTGCCCATCCCGACCCCCTTTCACAGGGGACTGGGCCACTCTACCCAAACAGGGTTGCCTGAAGATCAGTGTGGCAGGGTCCTCCCCCAGAAGGCAGGCTGAAAAATCAAGAAGCCCATATCCCTAAGGTCCCTATAAAACAAATGCACATTTCCTGGGTCATGGTCAATAATTTGGGTTCTGTGCATCCCCACAACCTCTCCTCATCAGAATGACAAGGAGGAGGAATCTCCAGCAAAGAAAGGAGACAGAGACTGTGGCCTCTGTTCCAACAGTACATTAAAAGGATTATCCATCATGTCCAGGTGGGATTCATCCCTGGGATGCAAGGGTGGTTCAACATATGCAAATTGATCAGTGTGATAGATCATATCAACAAGAAAAGAGTCAAGAACCATATGATCCTCTCAATTGATGAAGAAAAAGCATTTGACAAATACAACATCCTTTCTTGTTTAAAACACTTCAGAGTGTAGGGATAGAAGGTACATTCCTCAATTTCATAAAAACCATCCATGAAAAGCCTACAGCGAATATCATTTTCAATGGGGAAAAGCTGAAAACCTTTCCCTTAAGATTAGGAACATGACAAGGATGCCCACTCTCGCCATTTATTCAACATAGTACTAGAAGTCCTTGCAACAGCAATCGGACAATAAAAAGGGTAAAATGTATTCAAATAGGCAAAGAAGAAATCAAACTGTCTCTCTTCACAGATTACATGATACTCTGTATAGAAAATGCAAAAGACTCCACCCCCAAATTACTAGAACTTATAGAGCAATTCAGTAATGTGTCCGGACACAAAACCAATGCTCAGAAATCAGTTTCATTTCTATGCACGAAAAATGAGACTGAAGAAAGAGAAATTAGGGAATCGATTCCATTTACAACAGCACCAAATATCTTCGATATCTCGGAATTAACTTAACCAGAGAAGTAAAGGATCTATATTCTAGAAACTACAGATCACTCTTGAAAGACATTGAGGAAGACACAAAAAGATGGAAAAACATTCCATGCTCATGGATTGGAAGAATAAACATAGTTAAAATGTCTATGCTATCCAGAACAATCTACACGTTCAGTGCCTTCCCGATTAAAATACCAATGACATTTTTCAAAGAGCTGGAACAGTCTTTAAAGTTGTGTGGTACCAGAAAAGGCCCCGAATCATGAAGAAAATGTTGAAAAGGAAAAACAAAGCTGGGGGCATCATGCTGCCTGATCAAGCTGTACTACAAAGCTGTGATCACAAAGACAGCATGGTACTGGCACAAAAACAGACACATAGACCAATGGAACAGAATAGAGACCCCAGAAATGGACCTTCAGCTCTATGGGCAACTAATCTTTGACAAAGCCGGAAAAAACATCCACTGGAAAAAGACAGTCTCTTCAATAAATGGTGCAGGGAAAATTGGACAGCTATATGCAAAAGAATTAAACTTGACCACTCTCTCACACAATACACAAATAGAAAGTCCAAATGGATGAAAATCCTTGATGTGAGTCAGGAATCCATCAAAATCATAGAGGAGAACATGGACTGTAACCTCTTTGACATCGGCCACAGCAACTTCTTTCATGATACATCTCCAAAGGCAAGAGAAACAAAAGAAAAAATGAACCTGTGGGACTTCATCAAGGTAAAAAGCATATGTACAGCCAAGGAAACAATAAAAAAAAAACAAGAGGCAGCCCACAGAATGGGAGAAGATATTTGCAAATGACATGACAGATAAAAGACTGGTATCCAAGATCTATAAAGAACTTCTCAAACTCAATACACAAGAAACAAATAACCAAATCAAAAATGGGCGGAAGATATGAACAGACACTTTTCCAATGAAGACATACAAATGGTTCACAGACTCATGAAAAATGTTCAAAATCATTAGCCATCAGGAAAATTGAAATCAAAACTACCTTGAGATACCACCTTACACCAGTTAGAATGGCAAAAATTGGCAAGAAACAACAAATGTTGGAGAGGATGTGGAGAAAGGGGATCCCTCTTACACTGTTGGTGGGAATGCAAGTTGGTACAACCACTTTGGAAAACAGTGTGGAGGTCCCTCAAAAAGTTAAAAATAGAGCTACCCTATGATCCAGAAATTGCACTACTGCATATTTACCCTAAAGATACAGACATAGTGAAGAGAAGGACCATATGCACCCCAATGTTCATAGCAGCATTGTCCACAATAGCTAAACTGTGGAAGAAGCCGAGATGCCCTTCAGCAGACGAATGGATTAAGAAGATGTGGTCCATATATACAATGGAATATTACTCAGCCATCGGAAAGAATGATTACCCAACGTTTGAAGCAACATGGACGGGACTGGAGGAGATTATGCTAAGTGAAATAGGTCAAGCAGAGAAAAACAATTATCATGTGATTTCACTTATTTATGTAATATAAGAAATAGCAGGGAGATCGGTAGGACAATGAAAGGAAGAATGAAGGGGGGGTAAACAGAAGGGGGAATGAATCACGAGAAGACTATGGACTCTGGGAAACAAACTGAGGGCCTCAGAGTGGGGGATTAGGATAGTCCGGTGATGGGTATTAAGCAGGGCACATATTGCATGGAGCACTGGGTTTTAAATGCAAATGATGAATCATGGAACACTACATCAAAAACTAAGGATGTACTGTATGGTGACTAACATAACATAATAAAAAACTTAAAAAAAAAAGAATGAAGTCTGATTTGGTAATGTATTTACAATTACAAAGTTTCTCATAAAAATTCTACCAGTTGTGTGTTTAAGCCTGGTGTGTAATCATGGCATATATAGAGTTTCTTTGTTTGGCTTTTTAAACCTATTTTTTCTGTAATCGGTTTATATACCCTGTCCATATTCTTTAGTAGATCCTTCCCCACTTAACTTGTTTAATCAATTTATAAATAACATTTCCTTCATCTCCAAACTTTCAATTTTCTTTCAGTTAGACAAACAAATTACCTATATGTCATTCAGTTTCTTCTGTAACACCCCTCTGTCAATCATTTCTTAATAAGTATGCCCGTCTCTGCACCAGTAACAAATATTTTGTATTGCAGCTTCATAATATTTTAGGACAAATTATTCTGTAGTATATTCTATTATTTTATTTTAATTTTATTTGAATCATATTAATTATGTAAGTGTACTGAGAGAATTTAAGCCTTCCACTCAGGAACATGCTTGAGATATATTTCTTAAAATAGTAAGATATATAGGTCCTCTTTACATTCCTTGTAATGTGTTGCATAGATTTTTATATAGGTTTTTACAAATCATATTTAAATGTTGAAATATAATTTGTTTCTCATTTTTTTGTGGATGCAGTTATCATATAATTTATACTATGTGGTTATTTGACCAATGTGTATATAATCCTGTTTTACTAATATAAGAGGTAATAGGTAATTCACCTGAGGTTATTTTATCTTGCTTCTTTGAAAAATAAGTGAAAGAAGAATATGGGAAGTTCCAACCAAAACTTCCATAAATCATAAAAACAATCTAGAATAAACACTGAAACATCATTCAAAGTGTCAGCTAAACAGCTGTTGTACTAATGAGGAAAAGAGAATTTGACATACAGTACATCTGTATTCCTTTTACTGATCATAACTCATTAGACATTTCATCTGTTGACACCAAAAGCTAGTTCTATAAACTATGATGGATGCAGTTAAAATAAAATACTAACATATAGTGGTCTATAAATTAAATGAAAGTGCTATACAGGGCTCTATTTATTCGTGGTAAGATGCTATGACATTGCTTATTGATGAGCTTCATAAAATGTAGTTTAGTCCATCGGAAGCTATGTAATTATATAATAATTATTTTAATATTAGAAGTAATTATTCAGATGGTACATGTATTTGGCTAATTGGGTTTCCATTTGCTAATGCAACATCATTATACTTCTTTCATCAGAACTAGAAACATAATTCATTTACTTTGTAATTTTAGAAAACGACAAAAGTAATCATACTCTTATTTCAAGACATTAAACAAGACATTACTATAGTTCACTGAACAAGATTTCATGAAACAATGACCATAGTTTCGACAATCCCAGGTGTCTGCCTTTGAACAAAATATTTACTATTCTGTGTCCTAATGTCATTATCTCCAACATAAGAATTTAAGTCACCTAGGGCTCTTCAGCCCAACTAAGCTTCTTCTGTTCTATTGGATACTCTCTACAAATAACAGTTATGTGTGGTGAACATAAGGCGATTTCCAGCAACATTCTCTGATATACAATTAAATGCTTATATGATAGGGTTATATTTGAAAAATAGTCTCTCTTAGTCAGCGTGGCTGTTACAATAAAATACCACGTCCTGGATGGCAACAGACATTTATTTCTCCCAGTTCTAGAGGCTAGGAAGTCTGAGATCAGGGTGCCAACAAGTTTGAGTTCTGGTGAGAGTTCTCTTTCTGACTTGCAGATGGTTGACTTCTTGCAGTATCTTCACCCAGCACACAAGGAAACTCTGGTATTTCTTTCTCCTCTTATAAGGGTACTGACCCCACCATGAGGACTTGACTCTCATGAGCTCATCTAGATCTAATTATTTCCCAATGTCCCATCTTCTGATACATCACTTTGGTTGCTGGGGCTTCAACATCTGAATTTGGGTGGACATAAATATTCAGTCCTTAACTTATGTATTTTCTTTACACTTCCACCATATGCTGTTCTCCCATAGGTTAGCACAAGGTCAGTATTTGATATCCCCTTGCCTCTACCTAGACCAAAAAGGTAATGCAATTTTAAAAAGTCTCTATGTAGTAAAAGTTCAGTGAAATGAATCGCTAGTCAAAAAGTGAGATACAAAGAGACTTCCATAAGAACTTGCAGAATTTGCTTTTATTTTATTGTTTATGCCTATTTTTGTTTATCCTTTTTTTTNGTCAAAAAGTGAGATACAAAGAGACTTCCATAAGAACTTGCAGAATTTGCTTTTATTTTATTGTTTATGCCTTTTTTTGTTTATCCTTTTTTTTTTTTTTNTTTTTTTTTAAACTTTCAAAACTAAGATCAGGATTAGGTGAGGCTGGAGGAGAATTACTTAAAAGTATAAAGTGGAAAGACTGGAAGATTTGAAGAGAAAATAGAAGAAATATATTTAGTCTCTGAGATAAAAAAAAAAAAACCCAAAATGTTACATGATTTGGCACCTAGTGTCCTCCTGTGCAGCTGCCACCACCCCACTGTCCATTAATAACCTACAAACTCTTATTTATGACTTAGCGAATATGTTTTTTCTTCCACTTATTTGGGCGTGGAGTGAGGTTTGAGAGCAATGAGAACACTGTTATGGGTTGAATTCTACAATCCCAAAATTCATAAGCTGATGTCATAATTCCAAATCCTTTAGAAGGTGCCCATCTTTGGAAATAGGGTCATGGTAAATGGAAGATGAGGTCATACTAGAATAGGATAGGCCCCTAATCTGACTGTTATCCTTATGAAAAGGGGATATCTGGGCACAGACACAATGAGAATGCCATGTGAAGATGAAGGCAAAAACTGGGGCGATGCAGCAAAAGCCATGGAACACCAAAGATGGCCAGTGATCACCAGGAGCTGGGGAAGGGCCTGGAACAGATTCTCCCCTACAGCTTCCAGAAGGAACCAACCTTGTCAACACACTTATCTTAGATTTTTAGCCTCCGGAGCTTTGAGACAATAAATCTTTGTTGTTTAAATCAACCAGTTTGTGGTACTTTCTTGTGATGGCACTAGCAAACTAACACAAACACTATCCTAAATAATCTTTAATCTTTAATCAAATAGGAAATGAATTCACTTGTGAAATAGTCAGACTTTCTCAGGCCCCTTCCAGAACTAAATCCGCAATATTTTTACCAGGTTATGGGAATATTTTAGCAATGGACTGACTTAACTTCTATGGTTTAAAACATTTACCAAAGAATTTGGTTAACAGTTCCAATTCTAAACTTGATTAGCAAGAGAGGAAAATACTTTGATGATGAATATCTAATTCTTTTCTTTTTAACAACTGGTACCACTCTGTAGAACTGAATATGTTGGTCACTTTGAATAAGCTACCATAGTTGGTTCACTATTGACCAGGAAGTCTTTAATATGAACTGAGGAGAAGGATCCTTGGAAATTTTTTTTTAAATTTTTAATATTTTCAATTAGCCAACATATAATACATCATTAGTTTTTGATGTAGTGTTCAATTATTCCTATTTGTTATATTTTGTTTTATACATGAAAACATTAGTCTATTACATAGCAGTGATCTACAAGTAGATAAGCCACAATACTATGGTTTTTGCCAAGATTTAGGGACTACGCTGGTGTTACAACTTGTCTTAAAGATTTTTTTAAAACAATGTAACAGATCTTAGAAGCTTTGAGACCACACATAAATTAAGACCTGCTTTCTTTGTAAAATTCTGTGGTTAGAAATATTATTTGTATTATCGAGCTTAACTTGCTGCCGTTAAAATGGAATCAAAATTAATAACATGTATTTTTAAATTAATCTAAAATAAAAAGCTGCAAAAATTATTTTCACTCAACATAACAGCATGTATCACCATACTCTCTGGTGGTTTTAAGCTTCCTACCTGACATAATGTTTTAAGACTTTATGACATTTTTGAAAGCTGCTATCACGATAGCCTTCTGGGCTTCTTTAAAGAAACAGCGTTAACACTTAAAAAAAAAAATGTTTGTCTAGAGCAAGTTAGGACAGAAAAATATTAATGAAAATATATTTGAAAACACAGAATTACCATAAATCACAGTTAGATTTCTTTTGAGTTGGCATTGCATGACCCTTCTGATGACTTCAAATTGTTCCCCTAGCTTCCAAAAGAGATTGATTTAGGCCCTGCCTGTGCACTCAATGCTCAAAATGACTCGTAAAATATACAGGAGTTAAATCTTCTTACTTTTATTATTGACATAAAAGAAACTGTATCCTGAAATATACCATAGCAATTATTATTTTTAAAAACTCAATAAAAAAATTAAATTACTATAACTGTCCCAAATTTAGTTTTCAGCCACATGTAAATAAAGCCTGGCTTCTGGTGACCACAGCAAAAATAGCAAGTAATGATTTAAAATGGTAAAGAAGAACCAAGGAAGATCAAAGAGAAATGGTCAGTTCAATGAACTGGCCAGAATTCAGGTTGGTGTGGGATGACTTAGGACATTATATTCTGACATGATTAGTGTCTATAATTACTTTGACTACAAAGGTATCTCTGTTGCTTTTAAACTTTTGTGGAACTTGTTCTTGAAATTGTGTATATGAAGAAAAAACATACAATTTTTACCTGCAGGATCTTTTAGTGATGATTAAATGAATAACTGTTTCATTCTGATATGTTCCCCACCTTAATACATGAGACTGTGGCTATTACTTAGTTGAAGAGAAAAACATATAAATAGGAAAAACGCTATGTTAGTTATCTCCTGTTGTGGAACATTTTTTCTAAAATTTAGCAAGTCAAGACAACCAACATTTTTTTTTTTAGCTCAGAGTTTCTGTGGTACTAGAAACCAGATACAGTTGAGCTGTATGTTTCTGGTTCAAGGTTTCTCATGAGACTGCAGGCAAGCTCTAAACTGAGGCTGTGGTTTCTGTCTGAAACCCGACTGAGAGTGAGAGTCTGCATCACTGCTCACATTCATGGAGTTATTAGCAGGCCTTAGTTTCTCATCATGCAAGCATCTCCATGAGGTTCCCTAATGGCACAACAAATGGCTTCCCAGGACAATGCAAGGCAGAGAAGAGAGAACACCAAAGACAGAACCTGCTACTTTTTATATCCTAACTCTGTATGACATCCCATAAATTCCTCCATATTTTATTTGTTAGAAGTCGATCCATAAATTCAGACTACATGAGGGTGGGAAGGATTAACAAGTGTGCCAGTAGGTGGGGATAACCGAGACTAACCTTAGTTTGCCCCTCCCCACCATTCGTGTGCTCTCTCTCTCAAATAAATAAATAAAATCTTAAAAAAAAAAAAAAGAATTAACAACAGCAACAACAATTAGAGATAGGATTTGCCCTCTAACTCCAAGATCAAACTCCATAAAAGTAGGAATTCACCATGAAGGAGAGAGAAAATCTCTGGGATTTGCATTGTGTTGTGTTAAGAGATAACTTTATTTTCAGCATTAAGCTCTGTTTCTTAAATTCCTCTAGCTAGGCCTATTATTATTTCAAATATATTTACAGAAGATGCTGTAAAAATAAAGGTGCAGTCGACTCCCAGGAGAATAGCTATCAAAATTAATTGCTATAATTTTCACATTTACATCTGACAAAAGGAATTCTCCTTATTAGAGATTAAAAGTTTTAAAATTAAAATAGAAGAAAATCATCCAAGCATCCATGCGTGAAAAAAGGATTACTAAAGAATTTTTTAATGAAAGTCTTCATAACTCATCTCCAAATAGTAAACACTAGAAAATAATTACATAGAATAATTAGAAAAAAGAATTTTGTGATGTACAGCTTTTCAACTCAGCCACATAGCATCCATGTGTGAAGCAACAAAAATATCTGTTCATAGGTGCAATAATTGAGGAAACATAGCACCCATGTACATTTCCTGGGGGGAAAATGATTAAAAAATTAATCCATCAATTTATAAGACTAGGCAACGGTAAAGAACTATAAAATGGAACACTATAGTATAAAAGGAAATACTATAGGCAATGAAAGGAAATAAACATTGTATTCTATCTGGATACATGTTATTAATGTGGAGATAAAAGAGAAGAGCCACAAATAAATTTGAAATAAACACACAGAAAACCAAAATGAAAAATCTAATATTAAAATGGATATGAAGCCTCACATATTGTCTATAAATAAAATAATTTTGGAAGGGCATAGGAAATGAGAATACATACATTTTGAAAATACATTGGTGATCACTAATAGATATCTTCTCTTTGCAATTAAAAATTATATAAATACAGGTGTAATAAGTTATAACTCTACTATTTGAAATATAGAAAATATGATTTCCAAATTACTAAAGGAAAATAATAGAAAATAGTTTATGAAAATTTACCAACTTTTATTTTGCCAATCCATTTGCACTTCTTTCTTGGCACAGCTAATCAATTTAAATTAACAAAAACACTATCATTAAATGTGAATTAAAGCAAAACAAACAAACAAAAAACATTGTTGAATATGTTACAGATCATTAGGTTAAAAAATATTAAGTCACTTATTGAGTATATAGGATAAAGAGAAAAAAGCAAACAAAAATTAAGAAAGCATAGAAACAAAAATTGTGATGTTTAAATAATATACACACTTGCCAATAAATTAAAATGAATTTAAATTTCCTATTAAAAGAAAATAAGTTTGGTGAGGACGTGGACAAAGGGGAACACTCTTGCACTGTTGGTGGAAATGCAAACTGGTGCAGCCACTCTGGAAAACAGTACGGAGGTTCCTCAAAGAGTTAAAAATAGAACTACCTTATGATCCAGGAATTGCATTACTAGGTATTTACCTAAAGAATATAAAATACTAATCCAAAGGGATACATGCACCCTGATGTTTACAACAGCATTATCTACAATCGTCAAATCATGGAAATAGCCCAAGTTTCCAATGGCTGATGAATGGATAAATAAGAGGCCATATATACATATATATGATGAAATATTACTCAGGCATAAAAAGAATAAAATCTTGCCATTTGCAATGACATGGATGGAGCTAGAGAGTATAACGCTAAGTGAGATAAGTCAGAGAAAGACAAATACCATATGATTTTACTCATATGTGGAATTTAAGAAACAAAACAAATGATCAAAGGGAAAAAAAAGAGAAAGAGAGAGAGAGTAGGAGGCAAATCAAGAAACATATTCTTAAATATAGAGAACAAACTGATGGTTACCAGAGGGAAGGTGGATAAGGGGATAGGTAAACTAGATGATGGGGATTAAGGATACACTTGCTATGATGAGCACTTAGTGTTGAACAGAAGAGTGGAATCACTAATTGTACACCTGAAACTAATATTATACTGCGTGTTAACTACCTGGAATTCAAATAAAAAATTTTAAAAAAAGAAAAAAGAAGAATAAAATTAATCTCTATAGCTTCAATAATAAAGGCATCTATAATATAATGAGTTAGAATATTTAGAGGTAATAACAAAACAGAAAACATGGAATTCTGCCTATAATGGATAACATTGCAACTGACCAGCCCACCCACCAATATAACTAGAAAAACTGGAGAAAGTAAGAACACTGTAATTTGAAGTTATCAGTGAATTACCCACAGAACAACTATTTCAAGAGCCAAGATCTGGAAAAGAAAAGAAAGACACTGAGATATAGAAAATATTTGGTTTCATTTTGTCACCAATATATTTACCAATTCTTACTGAGAGAGTCTCAGAAGTTGAACAAAGTTTACATTGCTATATATTTATGTGGACTTCAAAAATAGAGTCAATGGCCCACCAAGGGAACCAGGACCCTAGTAAACATTGCACGGTTCCTGAATGGACCTTAAAAGGCTACATTTTGGAGTAAGATTGAAAGCAAAATAGACCAAATTATCCTAAAACTAAAACCAATGAATAATTTCACTCTGCTATCTGATAAAGTATACCTGTCCCCACTCTAATTATTTGCTAGAATCAGAAGAAAATCTAACCTTGAAGAATATAATCTCATCCAGTAATTAAGATAACCTCTAAAGATTTTTTGTATTGTATCAATCATATTTCATCCCATAAGCCTAATCAAAAACAATCAGATTTTTAAGACAAAGATAGCATACTGAATGGAAAAAATATTCACCAATGATATATCCAATAAGGGGTTAATATCCAAAATATATAAAGAACTCATATGACTCAACATCAAAACCCCCAAATAATCCAATTAAAAATGGGCAGAGGACCCGAATAGATACTTTTCCAAAGAAGACACACAGATGACAAATACACATGAAAAGGTGCTCAAAATCACTAATCATCAGGGAAAAGCAAATCAAAACCATAATGAGATAATACCTTACACCTGTCAGAATGGCTAGACCCAAAAAGACAAGCAATATCAAGTGTTGACAAGGATGTGGAGCAAAAGGAACACTTGTGCACTATTGATGGGAATGTAAATTGGTGCAGCCACTGTGGAAAACAGTATGGAAATTCCTCAAAAAATTAAAAGAGAAATATAATAGGATCCAGTAATTCCACTACTGGGTTTTTACCCAAAGAAAATGAAACCACTAATTCGAAAAGATATATGCACTCCTGTGTTACTGCAGCATTATTTATAATAGCTAAGATATGGAAGCACCCCAAGTGTCCATCAATAGATGAATGGATAAAGAAGATGTGGTATATACTTGCAATGGGATATTACCCAGCCATCAAAAAGGATAAGATCTTGTCATTGGTAACAACATGGATGGACCAAGGGGATATTATGGTAAATGAAATAAATAAGATAGAGAAAAACAAATAAAATATGATTTTACTAATGTATGGAATCTAAAAACCAAAACAAACAAACAAAAACCAAAAGAAACAGACCCATAAATACAAAGAACAAACTGATGGTTGCCAAAGGGGAGGAGGATGGGAGGAAATTGTATCATGTTGTAGTGCTTCCTAAAAATAAAAATTTCAGTTAACAGAGAAAAAAATATTGAAAAAATAATATATATTTGCACATATCTTAATTAATTGAAATAATGTAAGATAGAAATGAAAAAAAACATAGAAATAGAGGAGAAATGAAAATTAGAAATGGAAAACAGAAACTAAAAAACAAAGTGTAGCAAATAGAAAAACAAAAATAAGAATGTGAGGGGCACCTGGATGGCTCAGTCAGAAGAGCATGTGACTTTTGATCTCAAGGTCATGAGTTCGAGCCCCACACTGGGTGTAGAGATTACTTAAATAAATAAAACTTAAAAAAATATGAATGTGAACTTGATTAACAAGTATTTGTTTATATTGAATATAAACAAACTACTCCAATTAAAAGACAAAAATTAATCTCACTTAAATGTGGAAGCCAAAAAACAAAATATTGAACCCACTGGTACAGAGAAGAGATTGGTAATTGCCAAAGTTAGAAGGTGAGGGTTGGGTAAAATGGGTAAAAGTAGTTCAAAAATACAAATTTCCAGTTATAAAATAAACAATCCCTGAGTATGTAATGAATACATGGTGACTACAGTTAATAATACTGTATTGTATATTTCACAATAAATAAATATATTTTCACAAGAAGAAAAATTGTAACAATGTGTGGTGATGGATATTAACTAGATTTACTGTGTGAACACTTTGGAATATTATATCTATATCAATAACTATGCTGTACAGCTGAAACTACTGTGATGATACATGTCAATTTTACCTCATTAAAACAGCAAAAAAAAAAAAGGAAGAATGAACACCCAGAGATCTCTCTTTCCACGCACTAAGAAAGGAAAGCCCATGTGAGAACACAGAAAGAAAGTGCCTGTCTACAAACCAGGAGGAGAGGTCCCCCCAGAAACCAATGCTGCTGGCACTCTGATCTTGGACTTCCAGCCTCCAGAATTATGAGGAAAAAAAAAAAAGACGTGTTTAAGCCACCTAGACTGTGGTGTCTTGTATAGCAGCCTGAGGTAAGAAATACAAGTATCTAAGAAGAGATGTCAAAGGCAGTTGGACATATTGGGCCAAAGTTCAGGAAAACAGTCTGGTCTAGAGTTATAAATTTGGGCATCACCATCAGAGAGATGGTATTTGAAGTCATGAGGTTAGATGATATTGTCAATGGACGTCGTGTGAGAGAGATGAAAACATGACAAAAGACTGCCCCTCCTATGTCTACAGGCTGGGGAGATCCGGAGCAGTCAACAAAGACTGAGAAGTGGTCAGTGGGATGGAAGAAAAATCAAGAGAGTAAAGGGTCCTAGAAACCAAACAAAGAGGAGAGAATGATCATCCATGTCCAGTGCTGCTGATGGTTTAAATAAGTTGAAAACTGAAAACAGACACATAGACCAATGCAACAGAATAGAGAACCCAGAAATGGACCCTCAGCTCTTTCGCCAACTAATCTTTGATAAAGCAGGAAAAAACATCCGGTGGGAAAAAGGCAGTCTCTTCCATAAATGGTGCTGGGAAAATTGGACAGCTACATGCAAAAGAATGAAACTTGACCACTCTCTCACACCATACACAAATAGAAACTCCAAATGGATGAAAGACCTTGATGTGAGACAGGAATCCATCAAAATCCTAGAGGACAATATAGGCAACAACCTCTACGACATCGACCAAAGCAAACTTTTTAATGACACATCTCCAAAGGCAAGAGAAACAAAAGATAAAATGAACATATGGGACTACATCAAGATAAAAAGCTTCTGCACAGCCAAGGAAACAGTCAAACAACTAAGAGGCAGCCCACAGAATGGGAGAAGATATTTGCAAATGACACTGCAGATAAAAGACTGGTATTCAAGATCTACAAAGAACTTCTCAAATTCAACGCATNCAAACTCAATACACGAGAAACAAATAAACAAATCATAAAATGGGCAGAAGATATGAACAGACACTTTTCCAATGAAGACATACAAATGGCTAACAGACACATGAAAAAATGTTCAAAATCATTAGCCATCAGAGAAATTCAAATCAAAACCACACTAAGATACCACCTTATGCCAGTCAGAGNTGTTCAAAATCATTAGCCATCAGAGAAATTCAAATCAAAACCACACTAAGATACCACCTTATGCCAGTTAGAGTGGCAAAAATTNTTTCCAATGAAGACATACAAATGGCTAACAGACACATGAAAAAATGTTCAAAATCATTAGCCATCAGGGAAATTCAAATCAAAACCACACTGAGATACCACCTTACGCCAGTTAGAATGGCAAAGATAGACAAGGCAGGAAACAGCAATTGCTGGAGAGGATATGGAGAAAGGGGATCCCTCCTACATTGTTGGTGGGAATGCAAGTTGGTACAGCCACTCTGGAAAACAGTGTGGAGGTCCCTTAAAAAGTTAAAAATTGAGCTACCCTATGACCCGGCCATTGCAATACTGGGTATTTACCCCAAAGATTNATTGCACTACTGGGTGTTTACCCCAAAGATACAGACGTAGTAAAGAGAAGGGCCATATGCACCCCAATGTTCATAGCTGCATTGTCCACAATAGCCAAATCATGGAAGGAGCCGAGATGCCCTTCAACAGATGACTGGATTAAGAAGCTGTGGTCCATATATACAATGGAATATTACTCAGCTATCAGAAAGAACGAATTCTCAACATTTGCTGCAACATGGACGGCACTGGAGGAGATAATGCTAAGTGAAATAAGTCAAGCAGAGAAAGACAATTATCATATGATTTCTCTCATCTATTGAACATAAGAACTAGGAAGATCGGTAGGGGAAGAAAGGGATAAAGAAAGGGGGGGTATCCAGAAAGGGGAATGAAGCATTAGAGACTATGGACTCTGGGAAACAAACTGAGGGCTTCAGAGGGGAGGTGGGTGGGGGAATGGGATAGACTGGTGATGGGTAGTAAGGAGGGCACGTATTGCATGATGCACTGGGTGTTATACGCAACTAATGAAGCATCGAACTTAGCATCAGAAACCAGGGATGTACTGTATGTCGACTAACATAATATAATAAAAAAATATTAAAAAAAAATAAATAAGCTGCAAACTGAGAAGTGACTATTGGATTGAGCAACATGGGGGTCACTGGTGACCCTGCAAGCTATTTTGTACCTATTGAGAAATTTTAAAAATTACATTAACAAAAAATATGGGAAAAATTTAAATTACTGAATTTAATTTTTTTCTGGGGCATCTGACTGGCTCAGTCGGTAGAGCATGTGACTCTTGATCTCAAGGTCATGAGTTCAAGCCCAAGTTTGGGTGTAGAGCTTACTTAAAAAGAAATAAATTTCTGTTTAAAGATTTTATTTATTCATTTGAGAGAGAGAGAGATATCACAAGTCGGTGGGGAGAGGCAGAGGAAGAGGGAGAAGCAGACTTCCAGTTGAGCCAGGATCCTGATATGAGCCTCCATCCTGGGACCCAGAGATCAGAACCTGAACTGAAGGCAGAGGCTTAGCCATCTGAGCCACCTAGGCACCCCTAAATTTTTTCTAATGAACTGATAATTCACGCTGCTAACATAGCCATATGTTATTATATAAATTATAATGATATTATATAAATATAACGATATTTTAGAGTTTTGCCAGAAAATTACTAGTAGTATGAGGACACAGGAGTCTAAAACAATATATTTGAATCCCTGGTAAGTGGTTTGAGTCTCAGATATTAGCAATATTTACTAGAGAAAATCATTTAATTCCTAAGCCTGTTTGTTTGTATTTTTAATCTATAAAATGGAGATAATACATCCTGCCTTTAGAATTATATTTAGTGATATGATTTTATATAAAGCATATGATGCAGAACTAACTACATGTTAGATGCTCATTGTGTCTAACAATAAACATTAAATAAAAATAGTTTTTATTTTTCTTGCTGTGGTAACTTGAGACTCATTATTATGGTAGTTTCATCAACAAACAAGTCAAAATAGTTAATTATAAAAAGAATACTATAAAATATTGATAATTACCTAGAATGCTACAAAACCAAATGTGTTTATTATTTTTCCCCTAATCATAAACTCGGATCATACTGCTTGGCTTGAGACATAGCGTTCATTTTTATCAGCAGCTAACATTGTGAAATAAACATACTAAAGCCAAATTCCATCATTTGTTTTTCATATAAAATTTGCAAATATATATACATATATATATATTATATATATATATATACTTTTCTGCTTGGTATGGAAGGAAAAATTGGGGCCTTTGACTTTTGTAAGAAAACCAATTATATAGCTAAAATTATGCTACAGACACACATCATAGATACATGCAACAATGAATTTGCCCCAAATTGCTATTTTTTCTACTCTCAGTGAAAATCCAATTTCCATTCTAATGAAGTTTTCTGCAAATACCATATACATATATTTTTTAATATTAAAATCTATGCAAGTTCTATTCTGTTGGTAAAGTTAGTATATTTATTTATGTTATATCAATTCTATCTATATTTTATAGTTTGTCCTTTGTATACAAAGGTAACACTATTAACCAGCCATCAATTGGGCACATGCATTTACTTGTTTTGTCAGTAACAGTGGAAGTTTTGCCCTGAGCAATCTTAATTCATACATCCAATTCCTTTTGTGACAGTTAGCATACTTTTTTGAGATATGAATGTTCATAAGTCTATGACCAGAGAAAGCAATCATGCTATTTGTGATTTAGCCAGGTTTCCATCTCAGAATTGAAAATAATTTTAGATGATAATGAAATACTTTATAAAAGCTGTATTACTTAGGGATTTAAACAATAGTAGAGATAAAGACGTTTTACACAAATTAATAATATTTAAGTTGTGCATAAAATAAGTTAATAAATATAAAATAGTAATTTCTGATTACTGAAAAATAATTATTTGTTATTTGGAGGAGGTTTTGTTTTTGTTTTTGTTTTATAATTTACTTCACAGGGTACACATAAGACTCTTAGACTAGTAATACAGAATCTTTAGATTAGAGGTTAATAACTATGTTAAATAACCAAAAAAAGTTATTTTATGATATTCTCTATATAAGAATTGTTTACTATTTTTCATTTATGCACTCACCTAACAAAATTATTGAGCCCTAAGTAATTACGTAAGAGGTAAATATGAATTAGACACAGATTTGTGGACATTGTGGGGCCGAGGGTATGAAAGTATTAGATATATAACTGCTTATCCATAGATAACCAAATTGATTTACATAAATAATTAAGTTATTAAAGATTCTATCAAGAGAAGTAACAATATTATTCAATAGAATTACCATTGTCAGAAACAAACAAAAGCAAGGAAGGCTGAAATCCTACCATAGCATTATATTCCCAAAGAATAATTTCTCCAGGGTCAGGCCTCAAACACAGAATTTCTTGAAATAAGCCAAGAGAGCATGCAAATAGGAAGAATGACCAATGTTACAATGTGTAGTGCAGTTTAGAGAGTAAAAGTTTATAAATATATCCGGTGATTGTAATTGCTTACGTTCTTCCAGTTAAAATTCCTAACAAGTTTTACTTCACAGGCAAAAAAGATCAGCTAATACAATTGCTTGAAATAGAGTGAAAAAATTAAATTTAAAAGTCATTTATTTGACAATTTTATTAGTAACTCTACTATGTTTTCAGCACTCTTCTATAAAGTGGGGTTATTTGAATGAATAAATTTACAAAGCCTCTGCCTCATGGAACTTGCCTTCTATTACAACACAGTATTAAATGAATAAATGACACCAGGGAGTAAACAACTAACACAGAGTAAGAGAAAAAGAGAAGATATTTAGATGCTTTACTTAGATAATTTGAAAATCCATTTTGTCATCCTATAATGAGTTCGATACTTTAAAGAATTTAGGAAGATACTAATATTATTTGGGGGAGGAATATCATTTGACCTCAAATGTTAATAGAGCTGTACTTTGGTGAAAATAAATATTTTATACAATTCTGAATGAATTAATAACTTCTCAGTATTTATTCATCAAATTATGAAATTATTATTTCTTAAATTGATGTGTAGGGCTAGTATGTTGAATAAGCAAAATTTTACAAACAATAGGGAACAAAGGTCTATAAAATGAATATGCAGTATCATTTGAGATTGGGGAATATAGAAAATTTATATATATTGTTTGGGGAAAGTATATATATGTATAAATATATAGTAGTAAACTACACATGATATAAAATCATATTGTACACTTTAAATATTTACAATACACTTGTCAATTTTTTCTCAATGAAGTTTTAAAAGCTCATTAAATCAGCAAACAAGAAAAATAAGTAAAAATAGGTATATAATATTCATTACTTAGACTTACTTGGTACTTAAGAGTTACATTAATACCAGAATTGTTTCATGTGAAGAGAGGAATTTTGAAAAGACTGCAATCCAATTGCCAGGACTCAGATGAATTTTATACAAATTAATAAATATATATTTGAATAAATTTCTGTTTATATTAATGTTTTATAATTGACCAAAATTTTTTCTATACTAATAACTAAACAACTTTCAAGATGTTCAATGAAGTGGTTTTTTCAGAAATGATGAGAAAATACCAAGTGTTAATCATGTCTGTGATTAGTATTTTACAGATTACCTCAAAATTAATTATCTGAATTCTTTTTTGATATCAGAGGCAATTGTGGTGTTCCTGGGTGGCTCAGCCGGTTAAGCATCTGACTCTTGATTTCAGCTAGGTCATGAGCTCAGGGTTGTAGGATCCAACCCCATGTCTGGCTCCATGCTCAGTGGGGAGTCTGTGTGCCTGCCTGTCTCTCTCTTTCTCTCAAATAAATAAATAAATCTTTAAAATAAATATCAGAGGCAATTGTTTTTCAGTCTCACTCTGTGTTAACTTCAACTGATTTTGTCCATCAAACGTAATAATATATAGTAAAAACATTAATGATCACTTATATGATCTTTATCTCTTTCATTTAAATTTATTTTCCTGTTGTATCCAATGTCCTAAATTCCTAACAGGACTTACTTACTCTTGTCCAAGACAAGACAATCATTTTAAACTATTGTAAAAAAAAAAAGCTACAATGTTTTCCCATTATAAACAGCCTTATTACACTGTTTAGAAATGGATCTGTTAAATTGTCTTCAGTTCTTTCTGATAAGGTAGTCATGAATTCATGACCTAGCAGTTATCAGAACATTTAAAAACTTCATATAATAGTCTGCTATATTCTAGACTTCTCAGAAAAGCATTCAATTGTTCCTTTCTTCTCATCCACTGGAATTGGAGACCTACTAATTACAAAAACAAATACACTGTTTTGAATATATTCTACCATATTAAAGGCACAGATGATTAAGATCTCTAAAGAACTTCCTGTGCTCCTTCCATTCCATTTATTCTCACCATTGACCACCCATAAGCTCTATGTATTTCTACACTCTTGAGAAATCAATTTTTGAAAGTATGAAATGTACCCGTCTTCTTCCAAAGCATTAGCAACTTTTCTATGAATTATGTGAGGGTCTGAGATTCCCAAACCAGTGAAATTTTATCTGCACAGTCCTATCTCTCTAGCTAACATGCTTTATTAAAAAACAATCAGGGATTTTACCATATTTCTTTGATAATAATTCATAATATGGTATTCTCAAACACAGTTCTAATAGTAAGGAATCTAAATCTTATTTAGCCACAGATGAACACTAAAGTCTGAATGTGCTAACACAAAAGGAACAAACCTTTTTTTGTTAAATCCTATCAAAGTCTTACAGCAAATAATTAGTTAAATTTTGAAATGTTAAGAGATATCTGACTTACATAGATGAAAGTAATGTATCTGTAATCATATTTAGAATATCAGACATTAAAATTTATCTTTTTATATTATTTAGATTCACTTTTACAGAATTTATATGTATTTGAACATATCAGTTTCACATGTAAGAATTTTACTAATATTGTCTTCCTTTTCCTTATAGATTTTTTATAATATTAGAATATTTACTAAAGTTTTTTAGTAGCTTTTCTAAAATGAGGCTACTTATATTCTCATTTTTTCTTTTTAGTAGCTTTTGAACAATCTTTTTTATAACATATATCTTATGTATGAAGATTATATTTAGTTTATGAACCATTCAGTTAAATTTGAAACATGTGTATGCCTAGAAATAATAAGAAACCTAAATCTGGTAAAATGTGTGTTTATATGTAAAACATTTGAAATACATGTGTCTATCTATCCTCTATCATCAATTCCGACAACTAATTTATGGAAAAACAAAATCTCTCCGAAGGTTAGCTGAGAGAAAAGATCTATGATGCTATCATTTGAAAGAGGCTTTTGAATGTAGCAAGGAAAAACAAATACAGAGTGCTAAAGGTCCGAGTGGTTATGATTCCCCATGCCCTGTAGTCTTCCTTCCAACACTATGGGGTAAAATTTCATTTAATTAAGATCTTTAATTCAAGGACAGGAAAGTGTCAAGGAGCGACTGTGTGATGTGTGGATTCCTGAAACAAGCCTATCACAGTTTGAATAATCTGAATTTGGGCCCAAATCTAAGGAGAGGAATTATAACGCAGCTGGGTCAATTCTGAGAATTCTTGTCTCCCTCAAAGTCTCAGGCCTAGACCTAGGAAATTAAGAAGAGAAAAAACTCATTAATGAAAAATTCATATTATTCTTATTACAAAGTGTCAGGAAAAGTAGATGAACTTAAATTCTAATGCCAAGAGTTTGGTTCTTTCCCTTTGTCACTTTCCTAAAATTAGAAACAGGATGTTGTAACTTCCTTCACTTTTTAACCCCTGTGATAGTGACAATTAGTGTCAATCACTAATTATTGGGTTGAGCACTGCTTCGTGGTAATCCCCAAACTCAAGGCAAAAGACCTTTCAGGTGTGTTGCCTATTTCTCTTTACAATCTTAAACTGCCTGTCTCTGTCCTAAGGAATAATTTCAATTATCCACGTGGATTCTTTTAGAAAAGAGTATCTATATTCTTGTTCACGACATTTGCTATGCAGCCAATATTGAAACTTGTGTTGCTTTTTATAAAAAGCCACCATTGCCTTCTTTCATTTAGTTTAGAAAACGTATATGTAAGATGAGTACAGTCCATCCATACTTCAAAAAATAACCCGTGAGATGTATGGGTGATAGTTTTTTTAAGGCTAGAAATATAATTTGTTATTAGTTCATGGGTTTAATTCTCATGCACGCTGGATGGCAAAATCTATTGGTCTATTTTCTTATTCTTTATCATACTGTACTACTGTTCCTGGGATAGCAAGGTTGGCATCTATGTGGCTAGTGAAGGGCTTAACATGGTTCAAGAGGCCTAAGACCAGTACCACAGTCTATTAGGGATCTGGATGTTTTATTAAACTTACTACAAATAGTTACTGTTAAGAGGCCTGAATATTCTATACAGCATTCTCTGGATTACTTGCTACTTATGACTTGATACTTACGATAATATAATGTCAGGACGCTGATCACTCAAGAAACCATGAATAACCCTTAACGAAGCTCTCAAAGAAAGTAACTGTCCCCTGGGACACCTGGGTGGCTCAGTCAGTTAGGCATCCAGCTCTTGGTTTCAGCTCAGGTCATGATCTCATGGGTTGTGAGATTGAATCCCACATCGAGCCCTACATCAGCAGGCTCCACACACAGCAGAGAGTCTCCTTAAAGATTCTCTCCTTCTGCCCCTTCCCCCTTCTCTCTCTCAAATAAATAAATAAATCTTAAAAAAACAGCAAGCAAGAGAAGAAAGTACTTGGCCCCAATCTGATTTTTATTCTGTAATGGAGATGAAGGACCAGTTGGGAGATTCAGGATTTCTTCACTAAATAGTCAAATAGCTCATGAGTCATAGTTGGTTCTTTCAGAATCTACCAAACAACAAACAAACATGGAGGTTCCTCAAAAAGTTAAAAATAGAACTACTTTATGATCTAGAAATTGCACTACTAGGTATTTACCCAAAGGATACAAAAATACTCATTCAAAGGAATACATGAACCCTGATGTTTATAGTAGTATTAGCAACAATAGACAAGTTATGGAAAAAGCCCAAATGTCCATTGACTGATGAATGGATAAAGAAGAGGTGGTGTATATATATATATATATATAAACAATGGAATATTACTCAATTGTAAGAAAAAGTGAAATCTTGCCATTTGCAACGATGTGTATGGAGCTAGAGTACTTTATATTAAGCAAAATAAGTCAGTCAGAGAAAGACAAATACCGTTATGGTTTCACTCATTAGTAGAACTTAAGAAACGAAACAGATGAACATGAGTGGGGGAAAGAAAAAGGGAAATCATAAAATAGATTCTTAACTATAGAGAGCAAACTGAGGGCAGCTGGAGGGGCAGTGGGCAGGTGGATGGGTTAAGTGGGTGATGGGTATTAAGGAGGGCACTTGTGATGAGCACTGGGTGTTGTATGTAAGCGAGGAATCGCTAAGTTCTACACCTGAAAGCAATATTACACCCTATGTTAATTAACTGGAATTTAAATAAAAATTTGAAAAAATTTATAAAATAAAATTGTGGTATCCTCTTGTATTTTAAACCTGAATGGGTAAATCCTAGAAAACAACTGTATGGTGTTTATTAAATTTGCTGTATATATATACATTAGAATTCTAACATATTTGCTCTATTTTTAATTGCTTATGTGTTCCTTTGTGGTTTTTCATTATACTCCTATTGACATTCAAGCAGCTAATTAACCTCTATTATTAGGTGCCTTCTCCACAAAAATATCCTCCACTTTATATTTAATTACCTTTTTCAAATCCCAGAGCCACAACGCTTATAAGATGATAAGGGCAAATAACTATATATGGAGTGGAGGGAATATATTTTACATGGAGCAAATGCCTATTTAACATCAAGACATTATTATCTCAATTATTAAAAATAAATAAAAATAAAACCAAGTAACTTAAAATATCACATTTAGCATTGAAAATCTTTCTTACAAAAAAAGTCTAGAGAGAAAAATAGCTAGTCAGCGTATATCTAAAAACATTTATGTTCCCTATGAGTTCATCATGAACTCTGAGTCCGCTCAGCATAAAATATTTGATTTTATGCAAATTATAGTGTCTATTAATTCCACTTTGTCATATACTTACTCATAATACTGTAATAGTCAAGTTTAAGAACTTAGTCACTTAAAATACATAGAAACCCTGCATATGTATGTAGGTATTTATAAGCAACCAGTTATTTTGCTATTAATTCTGATTGAATAGGAAATAATTTAGTAGCCTATCACAGTTCTCCATTAAAGAGAATATTTGATACCTAAAACTGCTCATATAATCATAAGACAAGCATCACTATTTTTCCTAAAAATGAATCAAAGTTCTTCACAATATGAAAATTATGTGAAAATTAATTATAATACTAGTATTATTTGTAATGATCCCTTTGAAATTTATTTCCATTAATAAAACACTTTTTTTATGGAAGAAAGTTACATGACTAGATGTTTTATATATTTATTTTTTCTTAAATGAACAGCCTTGACTACAGCATGGAGAATTGTTTGTTGGGTAGCAGGTGGAATAATGAGAATTGGGGGTGCTCTCGTAGCAGTCACTGTGAGAGGCTATAGAAACAGAAAACCAAGGCCACATGTACAAAATACTTAGGAGGTAAAACTGATTTGGTGTTTTATCAGACATAGGAGGTGAAAGGGGGGAAGTATGATGAATACTTCCTAGGCTGGCTTGTAGAACTAGATGGAAGATGGTGTTCTGTTGGAGGGGCTATTGAAAAAAAACCAGGTTTTATTGGAAGGACATGAGTTCAGTCGGTAAGTTGAATCTGAAGAGTCTTTATGACTACATATCCCAGCTCTGGGATCATGATCATCACATAGGAAGGTTTCAAAAACACTTGTAAATGTTCTGATTTAATTTTTTTCTAGGATAGATCCCATATGTCAATAATTTTAAAAAGCCCAGAAGTGACCTGTTGTTACTCAACTTTGAGAATCACAGCCCAAGAACAATCAAATGTAGATAACTAGATGTGAAAATGTAAACCTTCATGCACATGCTTATATATCTGTAAAAAAATCTGTAAAAAAAAAGACTAGAATATTGAAATATGTAAAAAGAGATTATTAAAGATTTATGGTAATGAAGAACTCTTTTTACTAGTAAGAAACCATAATATTAACCCAGAATTTTCATCAATATATTGTTTCTTTTCTCCCTGAGGATTTCTGTATTAGTTGTTCAAAATATTTTCCTCCATTGGTAATGTTGGATATTGCGATTCATTTTACATAAGTATCTAAGCATGGAAAGGTCTTTTCTCTTCTGGCACTAATATTTGCTGTTTTAAGACCCAAATCTTGCTTTCTTATATTTTTGTCATTCTTTCCTTTCTTTAATAATACTGTCAATTATTTAAAAATACTTCCTATAGCTTTATCCTTTCCTATAGTGTTATTAGTAAAATCATAAATAAGCTATTGCTTTCATAACTGAATTTTACATCAGGTATTGTTTTGGTAAATGCTTAGTTTTACCCAGATGGACTTTTGTCACATGAAACAAATGGAGTTAAAATAGTTCACTTTGTTTTATCCATTGGTTCACCAATTATTTGGTTAAATTAATAAGTTAATATTCGATTGTGAACCATAACAATTCCACTACAAAACAATCAGTAATTTATGACTGTCAAAGAAGAAATATCACTGAGACTGAACCTTTCAATTATATACATATATATAAATATTTATATATACACACCACACGTACAATTCTTTAGGACATTATATTAATATAAATATAATAAATATATAAACTATTTTAGAACATTGTAAATGTATGTGTATGTGTATGTATACACACATATATTTACCAATAATTAGAAGGGAACACAGATCATTTAGAATGTTTTTTATGGTAAATAATGTATATGGATCTATTTTATAAACTAGAATATGATTATGAAGGCGGGGATTAGATGCCATATAATTGTCACTTTTGCATTCCTAGTGAGCGATGCAGGGCACAGAGGAGGTGCACAGTAAATATTCTCTCTGTTCAGGTTCAGGACTAACCTGCTAGTAGACTTTTAATGCCAATAAATATCATACCATCAATAACAGCCTCAAATATAATAACTCTTTTTTTCCTATTCTAAAATGATTCAAATCTTGTCATAAAAATAAGTGTTTCTATTTTGGGAAAAGAATGATTTTTTTTTTCAGAATGCACATATAATGATTTACCTGCCTTTATGAATCACAAAATAATAGAGTATTAAGGTTGTGAATATTTCACATGCCAGCTCTTGTGGATCAAAATATAAGTGAACTGACATAATTTCTGAAAGGTCTACATCACTTCTTTCATGTTTCTCGTTAATATGCTATGATGCAAAGTCATTGGCAATGCAAATTCTTCATTATAAAATGAAAGATTAAATCAAATAAAAATGCAGTGTTAACTTTTAAAACCCGTGTTTTAAAAATAAACATTGAACTGTCGTTTATGAGGCATCGAATAAACTAGTCACAGGAACATCATCATAAATGTGACTTCACAGGAGTTAAAGTCATAAATTCCTTTCCAAACGTTTATGAGGCTAGAGAAATAGAAGCTAGTATTTGAGAAGGCTGGAAATTGTTGTGTGACTAGAATTTCTAATTATTCTTTAGTCGCTAATGGATTATATTTACAAAAAGAAATAAGTCTATTATCCGGCTTTCACCTTAAAAAGAAACAAAATCCTATCAATATGAAAACGTGTTTAATATGCTGCATTCAAATAATTTAACTGAATATATTTTCACGATTGGAAAGGTGTGGGGCTCTTTCAACATTAAACACAGTGGTTTGGTTTCTAAGTTGCTCCTTTCTCTACTCCAGCAATATCTGAGTACCTGTTGCCCTTCCCCATTTATTCAGCATTGTCTAAAAATGGCCAGTGGAGTTCATGAATGTTTAGAACAGTACCTTACTTTAGCCGTAGGAATTCTGTGAAAGGTAATTCTAAAATTTTGAAAGCTTTGCTACATGCGTGATCATTATTTATATGACTTTTTCAGTGAAATGTAATGTGTTTTGATGGCACTCAACAAATTGACATTTAATCCTATTGTTGATTGAAAAATGCATTTAAACAAAAAAGAATTGCTGTAAATTTTATAGGATTAGGATCTAATAAAGATAAAATGATTTTATCATTTCTTACTTTAAAATACAGCATCAGGGATTGAATTTTGTTAGAAAAGCTTATCCATATTATTTTACTTAAAAAAAAGTTCTGATATATTTTCTTGTTTATTCACCCAAGTAAATTTTATTAACACTCTATCAATTTACATTGAAAAACTACATTAACTGTGACATATTAATTTGTTAGGAATAGAAACCTTCAGAATTTCAGAGATTCACACTTAGGAAGATTTTTTTTTCTCCATTGATTTAGAATCTATTTTATGTCTTCACTAATATCTCAGCATTATCTTAATACAATTTCTGGATATTTGTTTTTATTTATTTCTAAATATTGTCATTTATATGATTTTTTATTTTTTATATTTGTAAGGGTTTATCTATTTATTGGAGAGAAAGAATGCACATGCACACACACACACACACACACACACACACACACACACACACGTGTGAGTGGAGGAGGGGCAGAGGGAAGGGGAGAGAGAATCCCAAGCAGACTCTCACTGAGCACAGAGCCTGACAGGGGACTCTATCCCATGACCCTGAGATCATGACCCCAGCCGAAACCAAGAGTCAGAGGATAATGGACCGTGCCACCCAGGTGCCCCTGTCAATTGTATTATTTTAAAAAGGCTGCTGAGACATCCCAACCACACTGAATCATTTCAATTATTATTTATAGCCACAAAGTTCTTATTGGTCAGAGAACTACCCAACTATCCTACACCTTGCTGAGCAATTTTCTCTATACTTAGTCTATTCACCCTTCTCTTCTTCCTTCAGGCCTCAAAACTCCCAGTCCTGACTCTCAGTTACTAATCTTGGTGTCTATTTTACTGCGTGGGGAGAAGGGGCCGGGGTGGGGGGAGCTATCAGTAGGCATATGCAGTATCATTTTATCATAAAAATTTGCCATAAAGCTCTACCTCCATATTCTGTTTTTCCTCCAGTTACAATGGATGAATTATTTCTGCTACTCTCGTTCCTCTTTCATTTCGAATGTGTACTAGAACATATTTCTTGACCTATCCAAATGTTATGATCCTCCAGTTAATTCCACTTAGATTATAAAATTTTTGTTTGTCTATGGCATCGTCCTTATCAGAACAGAAATACAGTATTGTATTTCTCATTTTAAAATAAATGCTATGAATATGTATGTTCTTCCATTTACTGTTCTGATTCTCAAAACACTTTGAAAGGCTTTACTAAACTAAAGGTTTTGACTTTCTCTGATGACATTCACCTTCGGATACATAGTAATGTGTATTTTCCTCACAGATCACTGAAACTGTTTTGTATAAGTCAGCAATATGTTGCTGAATTTGATAGTCATCTCTTGATTCTCAGCTTACTTCACTGTAGCATTTGACACAGTGATTCACACTTTTTGAAAGATTGCCTTTACAATTTTAAACTCAAGAGAGTGGATTAATTTCTCATCAACTTATTTCATCTTATGGTCTCCTTAAATTGTAGAGGTTTTCATTTATTTAAGTTTCTAAACTTATTTTGGTAAAAAAAAATAGTCAAGTATCCGGGACAAAGTGATCCTCATGAACAAATGCATTTCAAGCAAAATATGTTTATACCAAAGCCTAAATATAGTTAATATTATTCAGAATTTTCTTTCATAAAATCTGTTAGGAAGGTTTCCATTAATATCCCCAATCATGATCAGTTTCATTAACACAGAATTACCTATGTGTAAAGATACATATCCCCCCATTCACCTTCTAGTTGGGAACAAAAGAATTAAGAATCGTCCTGCAATCTATTTTCTTCCTTTATCAGGAACAGCCAGGTAAAGTATGAAAGATGATCTAGTCACATCCCCCTTATAAGATGTTAATGATATATCTCCTGGAAAACATTGTTATTTACTAGTAGAGAGTCTTTATCTAGTCGGCCTATGTTAGATTATGTTAAACCAACCCAGTATCTGTGGATTTATGGGGTATGAAGCCCTGAAATTTTTATGTAAGCTATGTGATTATTGGGGTAAAAAAATTAAAATGAAGGTGTCTTATCACAGAGACAGATCTCTTTTTTGTGAGTAAGGACTGCATGGCCACTCTGCAACTTCATAGGTTAAATCTAGGCCAAAAACCATTCAAATATGGCAAGAAAGGATCTGGGAGGTAGCAATGAAATCCTGAACTCTGTATTTTCCCTGTCCCTTGCAATTTCTCATATACATAAAATTATTGGAATGCTTGGAATTGGTAAGATTTCTGATTCTTGTGCATCTGATTACCAATCTGGCACTTTGTGCTACTTACTAACTCTGGTGTCAATTTTTAATTTTGACATAACTTCGAGTCTTCAGAAAGATACAAGAATTGTACAAAAAATTCCTTTATACCCTTTAACCAAAATGTTTATATTTGCCCCCGCTTGTAGAAATATATATATATGTACGCACACATACATATGTATATTATATATAAACGTTTATAGTACATATATATGTTAAAATTAGATACAAAATGAACAGCAGGCTTAAAAATTTCCTGAGCAGACAAAACCAATTATGCCACATAAGCAACTTAATTTAGCCAATTCTGCAAAATAAGTAAAACTTAACTGGGTTGCATCTTGTAAATGCTTTTAAAAAATCATAAACAAAACAAGCTGTTCCCCAAAAATGGCATAAGGTAAGCATTTTTAACCAAATAATTGAATCACCTGTCACTAGAAAAACTTTAATGCTATAACCAATCATTATAAAAGATAAACAGCCTCTGTATTTTCACTATACACTGTCCAGGAACAATTTACCAGAGTCTCATTCCACTGATGGTTTAGGTCTCCCAATTTACACATTCATTGTACATGCACAGTAAACCCTTCCTAAATACTATTTTATTAACCTGCTGTTTTTAGTTTTGCTTCTGCTGGATTTTTGACATATATATGTGTATGTACATTATATATGTATATAATGAACTTTTTGAGAGTGTAATCAAATCAAGATCATATTAATAATAATAATGACAGTATTGACCTTTTCAATGTGTTGACATCTATATTAATAATACAAAAGTTACGGTAAGTAAAATTGTTGGTATCTCATCACGAATCAAAGAATTAGCACGAAAAAGTAATATAGTAATCATTGTATCCTCCACTCTCATAAATTTGCAAAGGAAAAAAAAAAGCCCATTTTAGTTAGGAATGTCGATGAAGCAATAAAACTGTTAAAATTATTAAATCCGAGCCTTTGAATATACACTCTTTTTAATATTCTGAGTGATGAATTGAGAAATAGGTATAAAACTCTTCTGATATATACAGAGGTATGATGAATGTCTTGAAAAAAAAGAATTTGTACATTTCTTTGAAGTATGAAAACTAGCTGCTTTTTCATGGAATATTTTTTGCTTGGAAGAATCCATGACAGCCAACTATGGTGAATCTGGCTTGAGTATTTGGCAGATATTTACTTAAAGAAGGGGATAAAGAAAGGGGGGTAATAAGAAGGGGGAATGAAGCATGAGAGACTATGGGCTCTGAGAAACAAACGGAGGGCTTCAGAGGGGAGGGGGGTGGGGGAATGGGATAGACTGGTGATGGGTAGTAAGGAAGGCACATATTGCATGGTGCACTGGGTGTTATACGCAACTAATGAATCATTGAACTTTATACATCAGAAACCAGGGATGTACTGTATGGTGACTAACATAATATAATAAAAAAACATTAAAATAAAAAAAAATGAATGAATTGAACCTGTCAGTTCAAGGAAATTGGTAGTATGTGTTTCCAGTGATAAAATTCAGGCTTCAAAGATGAAGTTAGAACCATTGGCAACTTGTATCCACCACTGTGACCCTGACATGTTTCCAAAGCTTAAAGACTTTCAGAAGAGATCAGTGGTGATATATTTTATAATGAATTATGTCTATATTTGGACTATCTAAAACCTCATTTAACCATTCATAAGTAATATAATTATTGATAGATTTGGAGTTCAGTTTAACACATTGCCATTTCCCTTCTACTTGGCTTATGGTCCCCTTCCTACATCTTCAAAGTGGTCAATGTTGTATTTCTCTGACAGTCCTTCAGTAGTTAAAATTTCTTTGGACTCTTCTATTCTGCCTCCTTCCTCCCTTGTGATGCACTGGATTCACCTGGATAATCCAGGATAATCTTCCTACTTTAAAGTCAGTTGATTAGTAATCTTAATTCCTCCTTTCCATATATATTACCATATTCACGTTCATCTTAAATAAATGAAAATTTTGAAGAAGTTCTAGCAGTCTGGATTTTATTAAGTATCCCAAATAATTTTAACACACATGAAGGTTTAAAGTTTGCCAATTTAGGCCACTGAAAAAGAGGTAAGGAAATAGCGTTTCCTGGAAGAATATAAATACCAAAATAAATAGATTCAAACACAGAATATACAGAGTCCTGTATATACTATATTATTCACAAAATGTTTAATGAGTGAATGTTGTTGATTGATGAATGTTCTTGAATGATGATAACCATTGAAAAAGAGCAGAAATAAGATAAAACAAATAAAAGATATTGTGGGGAAGCTTGATGATTAGAGAAAGACACAACTGAATACATAAACAATTGATCCCAGTATAAATTAGTAACAGGTACATAATTCGCTCTGAGAATTATTTGCTACTTTTTAATATTTATAATATACATTTTACATACTGTATACTGAACTTAAGCTGGAAAATTTGTCACATATAAAATATATATGTTTTAATTTATAAAAAGGAATCAGTGAAAATTTTAAACAGTAATATTCCTGTTTCCCCCTTTCTTGTTTATGCATGGTAAGTCTTGCAATAGTAACTATACTTAATGAACAATCATTAATCACCTAGTGGCGGACACTAACAATAAAAGCTGAATACATGGGAGGAATTTCAAAGTGACTAAGAATTGCCCTGAAACTTCAAGTTCTTTGAAGTGATAGAAAAGTTCATAAAGACACTGAATGCAGAAAAGTAAAAATGCAACTTTAAAATGCAACCAAGTCATAAAGGAAACGTGTTTCTTCATTCATCCTTTTGGGTCTCTTAAGCTCTTACTTTAATGGGCTCCCTGTATCTCTAGTGCCAAATTTATAGCAGCTTTAAATTAGTGTCTCTGTGACCAAGCCTAATTTTTCCTCTTAGACTATTTTCTGCTTATGGGCAAGAGATTATGTTTTATTGGGGGGGAGGAGGGTTCCCATGCCTAGCAGAGTACCCAGCATTTAAAAAATGCAGAATAAAGGTCTGAAGCACACATGTGAGAAACAAAAAGAAAGGGCTGAATGGTTATCCTTTAAAAGCTCATTTCTAAAATGACTTTTTTTTTAATAGACTCCATTTATTTAAGCAAGACAGCTATACATTCTCATTTTCTGGCTTTTTTATTTGTTGCTACTTCCCATCATGGAATTCTGTAAATTAATCGAAATCTTATGTTAATAATTATATAACTGCAAGAGGAATATTTTCCTTGTGAAAATATGATTTACAAAAGCATTGAAAATTTGAATTCAACAAGGTCATTAAATTTAACAGATTATTGTAACGATACAGACTCATATTAAAGAAGCCAATATATTACTAAGTCGGATTAACAGAAAGAAGTGTAATCCTCCAAACATAATTCCAATGAAGTAAAAAATAATAATGGTCAGGATTAAATAAAGAGGTTATTAGGATTCCATGGCCCTAATAATCTGTTGATAATGTGATTTTCTTGAAATCAATGCATTACACTGCATTACAATGCATTGATTGACGATAATATTTTCTTATATTTAAGTTTATAAGATCTTTTAAAAAATAAAAGGTTTATGTTGCACTCTTTGTATATCCAAGAAAAAAATGATATTAAATATATAATGTAGGGAAAACATGTTAAATAGGGAATCTCAAGAGTCATCCAATGTTTTAGTCATTAACTAAATATGCATTGAAAGTCACTGTAAAGATGTCACTGTAAACATCTAGCCACTTAAAATGAGTTCAAGTATGCTAGCTAAAGCAAATGACATCCCAACAGACCAAAAGTTTAAATATGAATGCTGAGAAAACTAAGTAATACTGGTAACATAATTTAAATAGGAGTTTTGACCAGAAGTTGGACTTAATATAGGAAAGCAGTAGATGAATCTACGGAGTGGGAGTAGGGAATAATGCTTTTTTTTTTTTTTAAGGTTTTATTTATTTATGTGACAGAGAGATGGCCAGCGGGAGAGGGAACACAGCAGGGGAGCGGGAAAGGAAGAAACAGGCTCCCAGCGAAGGAGCCCGATGGTGGGACTTGATCTGGAACGCTGGGATCATGTCCTGAGCCAAAGGCAGATGCTTAACGACTGCGCTACCCAGGCGCCCCGGGAATAATGCTCTTTTAATATGTTAACAGTTGAGGCAAAGCAATGCTCAGTAAGCAATAGGTGCTCTTTTATATTCTCAACCTTTCTTTGCAAGTGGGTTGGGTATTGTACCAGGTTCTGACAATGGACCCTACTATAACTGAAATCCGTCACTTTTGGTTTCAGCGAGCTAAAAGCATTGTGCCTCTTCAATTTCGCTCTTACCCCGCCACACTGACATTATAATCCACGTATTTAAATGGGGATAAAATCTTGGGGAGGAGCCTACATTTCCAATTCACTGAGAACATGATGTTCCTACCAATCCTATCAGATACTGCACGAGCTAGAAATACACTTTTAATGAAAATTTCTCTTATGACCATATTCAGGAGTACTTCAAGAAATAGCACCAAATATTTTATAGATATAAATATAGTGAGGTTAATTCTAGTTATACATTATTGGTTTAAAATTTGAAAATCACTCAGTGTGATTCTCCCACATTAACAAAAAATAAATAAAGATAAAGCAATTATCTTGATAGATGCAGAAAATAAATTTGACTAAATACAACATCCAAATCATAATTTTAAAAAAAAATCTAACCATACCAAAAATAGATGAGACCTTTCCTCATCTAATTCAGCCTATGTATAAAAACCTACTGTAGTTTTTGTACTCAATGGTGATATGCTGAATTATTGAGAATGTTCTAAAATAGGAAAGCTAAAATAGAAATGAAGCAAGGATGCCCACTATTACCCCTTCTATTTAAAATGGCAACAGAATCTCTAGCCAATATAAAAAGCCAAGAAGAGAAATGGATGTCATAGTATAACAATAATTATAACAATATAGTTAGATACCTAAAAAAAAAAAGAACTTACAAACAAACTTAACAGAATAAATATGTGATTTAGCAACACCACTGGATATAAAACCAATAGAAAAATAGGTATATTTATAAATACTACTAATAAACAAAATATCTTAAAATGTTACTATTTACATAGGATGAAAAAACATCAAAGTTTAGAAATAATATTGACAAATAATATGTAAGATCTCTACACTAAAAATTCTTAAACATTAAATGTGGTGATATACAACAAGTTTGTGGTTGGAAAACTTTTTCTTTAATTGATCTATAGTTTCAATAAAATCCAAATCCAAATCTTAGTATTTCTTTTTACCAAAGATGATAAGTTGAATCTAAAATTTATATGAGACTGAAAAGAGCTAATATAAGTAAAGCAATCCTGAAAACAGAGAGAGAGAGAGAGAAACAGAATAAAGCTGGATAACCTATAGTATCAAACACCAAGTCCTATTACAAAGTAACAGGACTGACCAAGGGAAGAGAAGAGAGAGTGCAAAGGTGATATCACACACATATCTTACCTAACTGGTGACAAATGCAACACAGTGGTACAAGGTCAGGAGTAGGGAAGTGGAGGGTGGGAGTAGGAAATAATGTTCTTTTAAATGGTACTGAATCAATTGGCTAAATATGGGGAAAAATTATATTGTCCCTAGCTTACACAAATAACTCCTGATGGACTTCAGATCCCAAATTGAAATGTAAAAATATAGCTTTTAAAAGAATACATAGGAAAAAAATCTTTTGACTTTGGAATATGCAATATCATAATGGACACACAAGTGTCCATGATAAATATACGACAAATGAAATTATATTAAAATAAAGGATTTTAGTTCATTACTTAGGAAAAAAATGCAACTCAAATGGTGAAAGAATAAATCCCTATCATGTTTATTCAACAGAGTACTTATAATCTCAAAAATAGAATGAATTTCTACAAATAAATAAGAAAAAAGCAGAAAGCTCCATAGAAAAATGGGGGGGGCACTTGGAAAAAAAACAAAAACAAAAACCTTACAACAAAATGAATCCAAATGGCGAATAAGTATATGATTAGGTGTCTTTCCAGGAAATGAAATAGCACAATGAAATTTCACTCCACTCAACACTGACAAAACAAACTACGGAGTATTGATAAGAATAAGAAACAACTGAAATTCATTCAGTCCTGGTAGGAGTGTAAATTTATAAAACCACTGTGCAGAACTGTCCACATCTACTAAAGCTGAACATTGGTATAATTTATGGCACAGAAATTCCATTCTGGTTTACTATATACCCAATAGAAATGCATATATGTTCACTTAAAGTTTTGTGTTAGTTTATTACTTGCAGTAATTTTTGTAAGAGCCCCGAACTGCAAACTACCCAATGCCCAACAGTAGAATGGATAAACGTATTGTGGAATACTATAAAGCAGCAGGGTTAAATAATCTACAACTACATGTCACCATATGAACATTTCTCATAAATATAATGTTGATTTTTTTAAAAGCCAGGTATGAAAGTAGGTACTGTTTGATTCCATTCATACAAGACACAAACATAATCAAAACGAACCTATGTTTTTAGAAATCAGGATAGTGATTATCAGTAAGAGCAGTGACTGCATAAGGAAAGGACATTTCTCATTTGCTGGTAATGTTTTGATTCATGTTCTGGTTATTGAATAGACTTAATTTAGGAAAATGTTTTGTTTTGTTCTCTTATGATACATACAATATTTTCCCCTCTGCATCAAAATCAAATTCCTGAAACAGCTTTTGAAGGTTGTTTTTTGTTGTTTTGTTTTGGCCTTCATTTGTTAGCCTTTCATATACTTTTCAATTCTTCAATCCCTTCCAAACTGTATTATAAATCCGTTGCCAAATCCATCTGAAATAACTCTGTCTTACCTTAGTTGATGTGTGTCTCAGTATTAACTTGTAGTAATCAACACCATTGACTATTTTTAAAGTAGTCTCTTGGGGCTCATAGGTAGCTCAGTCAGTTAAGCATCTGACTCTTGATTTCGTCTCAGATCATGATTCCAGCGTCATGATCTTAGGATTCTGAGATCAAGCCCCTTGTCTTAAGTTTCTCTCTCTTCCTCTCCCTCTGACCCTCCCCTGACACTCATGCTTTCTTTCACTCTCTCTCTCTGAAAAAAGAAAAAAAAATCTCCTAAATTTACTTCCATTACACTACAAATCTCCTGGTTTGTTCTTATATCTTCTACTGGGTTGTTAAATATTGTTGTTCCTGAAGATACCTTCCAAAGTTTACTTTTCTTCTTATCTATATAATTCACATAGGCCACCACATTCACATATTCAACTATAGTAAGCATGGATTATTAAACCAATGACTTCTACATTTTATCTTTACCCTCAAACTCTAAAACACAAAATCCTATGCATTACTCATAGCTACCCCTTGAACATACAATAGTTAGCTCAATCTCAGCATGTTCCAAATTTTTTCATGACTTTTCAACCACACCTGCCTCTCTTCCAATATTCAAAATATCTGGAAATAGCCCAGTCACTCCAGTATTCTGTAGATGAGAAACCAAAACTTGTCCTTGACTTATCATCTCCTTCATGCTCCATACCCAAGATATTCCTAAACCCATCAACTGCACTCCTCAGTAATATCGCATACTAACAGTTATTCTCTATGTTGATTACCACCATTGTTCTAATTCAATTTTTAATTAACTTTGACACAAACCACTGACTACTATCTGGTCTTTCTCCCTTTGCATTTGATCCCTACCAATATGTTTTCTACACCACATCCAGAATAATCTCATCAAAACACTAATCCAGTCTAGTCTGAGGTGATCCTCTCAGATCCCTTCTCTTGTGGTGAAACAGCAAGAAGATACTCTCCAGTCACTGGGAATAGATGCTGAAACCCTCAAAAGAAATTGCTATAGGTCTAAGTGAAGTGCTTCACCAATCTTGGCAACCCCTCCTTTCCCAGGGGGCAAGCCCTGGCCAGTGAATGATTGATTCACATCTTAAGGACCCTTACCTCTTATCACAATTTGGGGGCAACTCTAAAGGATCATCTCAAAGTTTCCTGTAAAATAGGTTGTGACCACAGCTGGAATTGTATGATGGGTCAGCTTCTCCCTCTGGTCAAACCTGCCTTTCTATATGGTATCCCTAGAGAGCACATCCAATAAACTTAGTGATTACAACCTTCCATCTCTGTGTGTGTTTCCAGAAAACCATTAAAAGTCACCCTCATTTACAAGCTTGAAAACCACTGAATTGATTTCATTGTTTTTAATACAATTGTAAGAATCCTTCAATGTGGCTTATAGTGCTCTGCATGTATTTTTCCTTTCCTCTCTCTCTTGCCTTGAACTCGTCACATTAGTGCTCTTCCAATTTTTCAAACCAAGAAGCTCTGCAGCAGCGTATTCTTTGCAGTTCCCATTCTCTGTGCCTGAAATGCCCTTCCCTCAACACACTGTTAACTCCTACTCCTTCCTCAGATCTCAGTATCCGTTAGTGGGTATGTATTCACCCGGCTCTCTAGGCTACTTCAGTTACTCCTTCTCTGTTCAAACCTTTTATCACTATACACACATTATATGCTGCAGATTGGGGTCAACAAACTATGGTCCATATGCCAAATCACTCTGCCACTTGTTCTTGGAAATAAAGCTTTTACAAAAGAAAGTCATTCCTGTAGGTATTGTCTATGACTGCTTTCCTGATAATGGCAGAATTGAGTAGTTGACACTATATGGTATTCAAAGAATAAACTATCTATTATCTGGCCCTTTACAGAAAATGTTTGCCCATCCTTGCCTTTGTTCTATACTGTATTATATGCAAAAAACTTTTAATATATATGTGTATAATATATACATAATAAATATATATATATACACTCTTTATATAATATAAATTACTGTTTATGTGACATTAGGAAGATACTGAAGTATCTCTATGCTTCAATTTCCATGGCTGTAAAATAGGGTTGATAAAAGACTATGCATAAAACCACAGAAATCTATATATGAGTAACGCATATGTGACATGTGTCTAACAGAAACACAGTAGTGTAAAACCGTGTGAAAGCGTAAGCACTTGAAAGCAGTCTTCTTTTTCTTTATTTATCAATATATTGAAATAAAATATTATTATTATTAAGGGTCATTGCCTAAATGGTTAGAGACTAGTTTTATTTTCTTTTTTTTTAAGTTTTTATTTAAATTCCAGTTAGTTAACATATAGTATTAATTTCAGTGTACAATAGAGTGATTCAACATTCCATACAACACCTGATGTTCATCTCAGCACGTACCCTCCTTAATCCCCATCACGTATTTCCACCCATTCCCGCACCCATCTCCCCTGTAGCAACCATCAGTTTGTTCTCCATGTCATTGCAAATGGCAAGATTTCATTCTTTTTTATGGCTAAGTAATATCATATTGTATATATCATTCTCACCTTTATGTATATCACTTTTTCTTTACCCATTCATCAGCTGATAGATACTTGGGCTATTCCCATAATTTGGCTATGGTAGATAATACTGCTATAAACATCAGGATGCACATATTCCTTTGAATTTGTGTTTTTGTATTCTTTGGGTAAATACCTAGTAGTATCTAGTTATATTTTCTATGTGTAATTTATCTTTTTGTTTGTCTATTTAATACTTAAGGATATTGTGATTTTTAAGGCAATTATATGAGGTCTTGCGTTTAAAAGACTGACATTTTGCCCTATCTTTTGCAAGAATTTTTCCAAGGATATATTATCTTAATTTTTACATACACATTTTATACTTTTAATGTGGATAAATCATTGTATTTTAGCATATATATTACTTTAATTTTTAATAGTGCTTAAATATTTTTTACTATTTTTACATGATTATAGAAATACAAAGGAACATGGAAATTAACATATGTAAAAGTTTGTAATTTGATCTAACTCACACAGCTCAGGTGGTTATTGCTAACATGTTGATATTTCAATATCATTGCATATTTGAAATAATTAAAATAATATGATTAAATACATACAGGCTATTGTCCTTTATTTTGTTTGTATTTACATAATAATGCTCAATACTGAGCTCTTTGTGGACATTAAAATTTTTATAGAAAGCTATTAATCACAGCAACATTAATTATAATAATTACTAACATTTATTGAATAGCCTACATGCACTAACACATTTAAGCCTCCCGTCAAACACAGGAACGGGGGAAGTCTTATGATCTGCACTTATAGTGAGAATAGCAGTAAGAGTATGGGCAGTAAATAATTTTTCAGGGTTAATGTCAACGCCAGGATTTGAACCTACTCCTGAGCCTTAGCATCTTTCAGTTTATAAATGTGTAGTAATAAATCAAGACTTCTTTGGAGAAAACAGAAAACTTATCATGTAAAGTTAATATGTAAATATTTATATTACTCAATTTTAAAACTCATCTTTTGATTATTAGTTAATTATACATACCTCCCACTGCAAGTCCTTCCTTTACAAATGGAAACTTTCTTATTTATAAATGCCCATTTCCAAACTATTAAAGTAAAAAAAATATTTTTTTTAATCTACTTTCCTATTTTGTAAGTAGAACAACAAACACAGGCCTAACACCTTAGGGCAGGCTGTGGTTGCAACCACATTAATCAATCTGCACAAAAGTACATCCAACTCTTGGTCTGATAAATCCTATTCCAGAGGCACTTGCCACCTGCAAAGAAAGGTTAACATTCTTCCCACCTTATGCTGCTGTCACAGTGGTCAAGACAAGGGGTCAAGTTGGATTATATGGCACTGCTGAGCTGGCCCTTTGGCAGTGCTGGACAGGCTACTTTTGGCTCTCTGTTCTGGAACGGTGATATCTGACAAAAAGGCCTATATCACCGCGGCACCCAAACTATAACTTGCATTTGTTTAGCACCAGAGTTATCATATGTCTTCTCTATTTTATCACTCTGGTCCAAATATAAAGGCAAGCTTGTGTCACAATTACCATCTTCCTGTTTTTCTACGGCTGGTTCGTTGCACACCTACATAAGGTCCTGTTCCAAAATAATCTGCTTTCTTCCTGAGTTCTACATGCCCTTGCTTTCAAATTATTTCAGCTGAAATTTGGCAAGGAAAAAGGTTATTGGCTGAAGGAAATTCTGCTCACATCAGTCATAAGCCATGAAGGTGACATAATCTTGAACTGCAGGAACAGGCTTTCTGCACACTTTTGCTGATACATGAGAATGTATTCATCACATATGCATATGTATTTTTCTCAGCATTTTGTGTTTTCTGTAAGCCAAACCCCACCACTCTGCAGGAAATTTCATTTGATATTCCTGCTGAAGGTTCACTACCATTATCCTTAAATGGATCACTTGTACTGGCCATGGTTTCTTTCTTCCAGAGTACAGGCATCAAATAGGATATTTGGGATATCTAATCTTGTTTCTCAGGGAGGGAACTGAGCACTTAAGAACTGCCAGTCTCTTCATGTCTATGTGAGCTATTTTCCAAAAGGGAAATACCATACTACTTCCCAAGACATGCATTCTGTTTCCAGCACACCAAGCAGAACTCTTGCCTTTCAGGCTCCCCATTGACTTAATAAATTAACTTCCATTGATTTTGGGAGAAGCAGCTGAAAATTGAGAAATTATTATATATATATACAGATTTTTAAATCCATGCTTTTTAATCATTGTCGTCAGTTTTTATTTGTTTGTTTTAAAGCAAGGAAAGACATTATCTGTTCTCTCTCCTTATTTGATTTTTATGTGAAATTGAAGGAAGGACAAAATCTGTGACATCTATGTTTTAGCTCAGCAAAACAAATCTACATTGTCTGGAATTTGTTATACCACTGGCTAAAAGACAGCAGCTCCAAATTTAAATTAAAGCTCAGGGAGTGAAATTTAGAATTTTAGATTCTTAGACTTTAGTCCTTGATGGCTTATAAAAGGCAATTTTCTATGTTTATGATGAGATATTTGTCATTAAATGTGAGGCAACTTTTAAATGATGATGATATGAACATTATTTAAGTCAGAATATTAGTTGCATTAATGTACTGTACAAACTAGATAATGACAGAAATTATAAACAGACTAAACTTACTCTGATTTACTACTGACAGGAAGGTTCAAATACTCCCATAATGGGACTTTTCAATCTGAGAAGTAGAATATGTCAGACAGGAGAGATGGGTACTGAATGAAAATCTGTAATGCTAAGGAGAAGAAAGTAGGGGAATTGAAAGTCATTCATCATTGTAACACTTCCCTGTAGACTAAGCAGAGATAAAGGATTCTGTTCACACAAGAATTTCCAGTTTTTGAAAAGCTTTATCGCTCCTCTTCTACTACAATATTATATTGGAACTCATGAAGTGTTTGCAGATAAAAGTGATAGAATTTAGGAGCTTACAAAAAATAGTTTCTGTGATTACCACAATGAATTCTGCATTCTAAAAATGAATAATACGAGAAATATGTTTCTTAAATGTCAACAAATACTTAACCCACAACATATCCATCTGACCACAGCAATCTGGGTCAAAATATGAAATAATGTTAGCTCCAGTTAGCGAATTCATCAAGTGCGTACTATTTATGTAGTAAATCATGGTTTTGCCTTTATTATTTCATGCTTATGTTTCTTAGTGTCTTATGCTTAAGTTATGTTTCTCTTTCTCATTGAACAAGCTTCTCTGTATTAGTTTCTTAGACTTAAAAGTCCACAGGCCAAATTTAAACATTTCTTCCTATCCAATATACATTTACCTTATGCAACCACACTCACATTCTCTGTTCCTCCTTCAACATATACCGTCTCTGACTTGTGAACTTTTAACTTTTGAGCAACCCATTCACACGAATTGTGTGGGCCACAGAAGTCTGTGAACCCTTATGGAAACTGGGTAATTTAAAATTCTTTGGAAGCAAATAAGTTAGAGAAGTCTTTCCAAAAATTAATATGCACAAACACACATATACACACAAGTCAAAACTCAACTAGCTCACAAAAAAAAAAACACTAAGAAACAAAGAATTCTTTGGTGGATTCTGACTTTTTAAAAAAATATTTAATTGAACTTTTTAAAAAAGATTTTATTTATTTATTTATTTGAGAAAGACTGAGAGAACACTAGCGGGGAGTGGTATGAGGGCAGAGGGAGAAGCAGACTGCCTGCTGTGCAGGGAGCCCAGCCTTGATCCCAGGACTCTGGGATCATGAACTGAGCTGAAGGCAGACGTCTAACTGACCGTGCCACCCAGGTGCCCCCAAAAATGTGAACGAACTTAAAATACATAGTCGACTTAGAGCAAGAGGAGTTTCTCAGTCCCTTTACATTGAGACATTACATATAGCAAATAAGCAAACAATATAACATTTAAGTTAATTAACACTCTAATAGCAAAGAAAAATACTATTTATGCCACTTATATTTCATAGCTTTGTCTCTAAAATCAATTACGTTTAGCTAGAAGATTGAGATTTCAGACTGAAAGACTCAGTTTTAATTTTCAACTCTGTCTCAGAAAAGACAAGAGATGAGTGATGGTGAGGATGTGGAGAAAAGAGAACCTTTGAAAATTGTTGGTAGGAATGCAAATTGGTGCAGCCACTATAGGAAATAGTATGGAGGGTCTTCCAAAAAATAAAAAAATAAAACTACCATGTGATCTAGCAATAGCTCTTCTGGATGTACACCCAGAGCAAATGAAATCAGCACTTGTAAGAGATATTTGTGCCCCCATGTTCACTAGAGCATTACTCATTGTTGCCAGGATATGGAAGTAACTTAAACATGTGTACATATATTAAACCTATGTATATATAAAACTATATATAATATTAAATATATGTATATACATAATGGTAAATATATACATATATATATATAAAAAATACTAAGTGAGTGTGTATGTGTATAATATAATTTAGTCTTAAAAAAGAAGGAAATTCTGTCATTAACATCAAATAGGATGAACCTGGAAGACATTATGCTAAGGAAAATAAGGCAGACACAGAAAGAAAAAAACTGTGTGATCTCCCCTTTTTGTGGACTCTAAAAAAATCAAATACCTGAAGTAGAGAACAGAAGGGTGGTTACCAGGACAAGGGGGATGGGAGAAATGGGGACATGGAGAACGGGTGCAAAGTTGCAGTTACTCAGCATGAATAAGTCTAAAGGTCTAATATACAGCATGGTGACTGCAGTTTACAATACTGTTCTGAATAGTGGAAGTTTACTAAGACAGTAGGTTTCAGGTGCTCTCATCATTCACACACATAAAACAGTAACTATAGTGAGGAGATATGTTAACTAGCTCGACTGTAGTAATTGTTTCACTACACACACACACACACACACACATAAATGTTGTATACCTTATACATATACGATTATTAAAAAAATAATTTTTCAAAAAAAATGAGGAAAGTATCTCTATTCCAATTGTTTAAAATCATCCCTGTGATTTCCCTAAGCAGGACTTTTCTCTCCACGGGTGAACCACAATCCCAAATTGCCTCCTTTCTGTTTTCTTCTTCATGGCTGTTCACTCTACTCTTAATGTGGTTCATTTCAGTTCAGTGTTTAAATAAAATTTTAAAATTCAGAGTAGCTACAAGTATTTGTGTATTTAACCATTCCAGGGACTGCTAGTTCCTAGTAAGACAGAGTTTGTAACACACATCTGTGTCTGCAAAAACATGGGAGGAAGTGAGGAAGTCTCATCCTACTTTGTACTTTAAACAAGCTGTTTTTCTCATAACCCTACAAGAGAAAGCACAGCCAACCTGATACTTAGATAAGTGGGAGGAGCCCAAATCTCAGATTGGTCCCCAAATTACTAACACCATTTAAATGATAACATATAATCTATGACAAAACATAAAAAAAGTTTTACTTGATATGCAATATGAGGTACAGAATGAAGAACCAGGATCTTGTATTCAGGGTTGTAAATGTTTTAGCTTTGCTTGATCGTGTATACTTCGTCTTTAGAGCCCTTATTTATTCAACTGATGTATATTCAGTGCTTGTCACAGAAGAGATACTACCCAGGGCTAGAGGTATAACAATGAACAAGACCTAGAAGGTTTTTGGCCTCCATAAACCTATACACCAGCAAGAGAAATAAACAAATAAATAGGTAGGTATAATGCATAGGAATGTTGTGACAGAGGTGGTAGAGATTACTCTGGAAATGCACATCACGGGGGAGTACCCTGATCTGGGGAGTAAGGAAAGTCTCTGATTGGAAGTGATCCTAAAAGAGAGACTGAAGAATGAAATGAGATTAGCCACATAAAGAGTTTTTTAGTGTAAAGAAGTTAAGAAGACCTGCAAGTGAAATGATGAAGACTTCTTTAAGGACCTCCAATTATTTAGAGCTGAACATTCAAGTCATGTGTCAGAAGGGGAGGTTTGAGTAAATACACAGCAAAGGCCATGTGAACAATATCGTGAACTCCATCTCTTGTACTGGTCAGTGCTTTTATTAGCTGTGTGATGTTCAGCATGTCTTTGCCTCAATTTCTTTATCTTTAAATAAACAAATCAATAAATAAATCACAAAAATTGCATAATAAAGACAAAAAGAGAATAACAACAATACATATTTCATAAGGATGTTTTGAGTAATAAATGTGTTAGTATATGCAATTCACTTAGTACTTGCTATATGACATTTGATATACAGATATTTGGTCTTGTTTTCATTATTATTTTAATATTATCATTGTTAATTGTTATTATGATTGGTTGGGGGGGACACTGCATGATTTTAACTAAAGGAGTGATATGATTATATGTTAATGTTACTAAAATTATAGAGTCTGTGGTGTGAAAAATAAATTAGAGGACAATGATTACAAGCCTCTTGTCATAATCTAGAGAAAGGTTGACAGTGACTTGAAGAGAAACAGTGGGGACTTGATAGAGAAAAATAAACATATTTCATTAGTAAGAATTATTACATTATATGAATGTTTTCATGACCGAGTGTGATAGAAATAAATTGTCATCTTTAAGTACTTAACTGAGTGACTGGAGAGAGGACTGAACTGGAGGGAACTGGCAGAAGGCCAGTTATCTGGGAAGATAACTCTTTTAGTCCATTGGAGCAGCTATAACAAAATGTCATAAACTGGCTGGCTTATAAATGGCAGAAATTTATTGCTCACAGTTCTAGAGGCTGGAAGTTCAAAATTAGGATGCCACTGTGATCTGGTGAGAGTCCTCTTTCTGCCTGCAGATTACCACTTCTGGCTGTGTCCTCCCATGGTGGAAGAGGGGGAGGAGCTTTCTAGGGTCTCCTCCATAAAAGCACTAATCCCATTCACCCTTGTGACCTAAGCTTCTGCCAAAGGCCCTACCTCCTAATACCATCACACTAGGCATTTGGATTTCAACATACGAATTTGGGGCAAGGGACAGAAACATCCAGACCATGTCAATGATCAACTCAATTCTGACCACTTTGAGTGTGAAATGGCAGTAAGAAATTAATACAAACTGTGAAGCACATTGTGTGTGTGTGTGTGTGTGTGTGTGTGTGTATACTGTTTCAAGAATGATGCATTCTCCCAAACTGTCAAATTAGCAAAGTCAAACAAATTAGAAGTAGACAAATGTTCGGATTCAGTGAGCATAGTTTCACTGTGTGATGTAAGGCATATCCAGATTTAGTGGTTTTAGGAATGGATTTAAGAGGGGAAAAAAAAAACCAGAATGAATGTAGAAAATCCATCTAACAAACTTGGTAAAGCAGAATTAGACAAATGTCCACAACCAGCATGGCATGTGGAAGTAAAGACAAGGTCTTCTTACAAAAAAAAAAAGAAGTGCATGTATACTTAAATGCCAGTGAGAATAGAATAGAATGAAAAGAACATACTGAGTATCATAGAGAACAAGGAATGATCAAAGGCATGAGGCTGATAAGTAGAGATTCAGGGTATAGATAGGAAGAAGTACCTTTATAGGAAAATGGGCACTACTTTGATTATAACATGAGGGAAGGAGATAGGTGCATATCCCTAACAACATTCTAATGGCTATTAGATTGTATTTCTGTCTGCTATAAACATCTTACCTGTATTGCTTGGTGCTCAGCACAACTCTTGCACAATATCCACCAAGAGATAAGGAAATAAAACCTCTCGGACACTTAAAACTGTAATATTTTGAAATCAAATTATGTAGATTAGAAACAATGGTGTTTGCGTCATTGTTTTATTCCAAAAAGTTTTACAATAATCACGTAGAATTTAGAGGCAGGATGAGTGATAAATTGTGGAAGTGCTTGGCAATCTGAAAATTTTACCTTAGCCTAAAAAGGAGACATAATGCATGTTGGTTTTATCTGGCCACTGCATTTTGTAATGCCCAAGATCTATTCAGGCTTGAAATAAAGAGAGTCTAAGGTACTCAGCATCTACTAGTTATTTATCAATATGATAATATTGACAAACTTGTATTTATTAGCTTGTATTTTTTTCCCATCCATGGATTAAGGAGAGAGCAGACCTGGGAGGAAGTTATAAACTGTCTTTTATAATATTGTATAACCTACTACAAGTTTTGGATTTATACAAAAGAGATGAAGACCCATTGATGAATTTTAAATAGACCTGATATGCCCACTAGGAAGACAAACGGCAACACTGAAGGGAAAAGTAAATAAGATTTGACAAGGGAAGAGTTATTGTGGATCAAACTAAAGGAGTGGGGATGGAAATAAAATGGAGAGTGTAAAATTAAAAGATGTTTAGTAGGCATCAGCACAATGAGGTTGCTGATTCATTGTGAAGGCTGAATTGCTATACACAAAGAAAATATCATTGTCACTATATCCATAATTTGATGTAATCCCTGTGGAAACGTGCTCATTGCTAATTATAAAATAATATATTTTAACACAATCTTTAAGGAAGTCAAGGTACTTTCCTCATTTAGAACATGATAATGTGATTTAGCTTCTTGCTTGATTTCACATGGTCTATGCATAATTTATCATAAGGTAGTATGCTGTCAGAGTTATTCAGTAAGAGTGTTATAGAGTTTTCAATTTGTAATTAACAAAATGAAAAAGGATGTTATATATTTTGCGATTTTAACAAAGACTTTTGAATAGTAAAGAAAAATTAAAAGCTGTGTATTTAAAATACTTAAAATAGAACCTATGACCATATATTAATTATATGAAAATTAATTCTTCACATTATAACAAATACCTTTTATGCTATCTAAATCATACTTATGAAATAATGACTCTATGGGGAGGATATTCTGCCTCACTGCCCTTTATGAAGAAAGTACATTATTTGAATTTCAATAGAAGACACTTTAAAAAAAAAACTTTTATCCTGTTGGAATAAATCTCTTAGGATATAATTTAACTTAATTATTGTTCTGCCATTCATGAACTACTTATGCTGAACTCATAGTTTATGATGTCAGCAGAAATTAAATTATACCCTTGTGTTCAGTTGGGAATAATTTTTTTAAAAAATAATCTGACATCAGAAAGTAAAAATCTGTTTCTAATATAGGATAATTGTAGTTCATTATGAAAATGGAACAAACTGCTGACATTCTCATTTTAGGAAAAAATACAGTATGTGAGAGCTCAGATGGTTTAATAAAATAAAGAGTTTGAAAGGGGAATGTACCATAACCTTGTTACAAATTTTCTTCAGTGAAATCATAAATAATCAAGTCAAAAGACATACGAATACACAGTTTGACCTATTACTGTTGTTAGAAACACTCCAAACCAAAAACAGTCTACAATACTATACTTTTGAAAATCTATAAAAAGTAGTCCTTCATATTTCCAAAGTATTCCAAAGCTTAAGTGATGAGTCTAAAATTAAGTAAATTTAACCCAAATACCCACTTTTTATTTTAAATTCAGTATTAGCACATTTTCTCAGTGATCCTAAAGAAACAATCACCAAACAGTTGCCATTAAACTTGAATGAATTTATAACCTGCTCTTGAAAAATAGCTCAAAACATTTATACTCATATGTTCTTTGGTCAGTTGGCATAATAGATTAATACCTAAGTGTCACTAGTACAGAACATGCTATGTTGGCAATATACAGAACATGAGGAATATATAGATATTTCACTAATAAGAACATGATAGATCAAAACATTATGCTGTCCAAATAAAGTGCATTCCTCTCTGTAAAATATAAGACATATTTTGATTGCAAATTAGTATCTATTCTATTTTTTGCAATTTTTATTGCACTAAATGCACATAACATAAAATTTACCAACTTAGTCATTTTAAGTGTACAGTTCTGTGGTATTAAACATTCATAATGCTGTGTTACCATCATCACCATTCATCTCCAGAATTCTTTTTATCCTATAAAACTAAAACTCTATATCCGTTAAACAATAACTCCTTATTTTTCCCTCCACCCAGGCTTTAGTAATTAACTTTTATTTTGTTGCTATAAATACTCTAAACACATCTTATAATAGGAATCATATAGTATTTGGCTTTTTGTAACTGACTTATTTCATCTAGCACAATGTTCTCAAGTTCATCCATGTATAGCATATACCAGAATTTCTTTCCTTTTTAATGACGAATAATGTTCCTGTGTGTGTGTGTGTGTGTGTGTGTGTGTGTGTGTGTAATATTTTCTTATGCATTTATCTGCCAATGGACATTTGAGTTGCTTCCATGTTCTGGCTTTTGTGAATAATGCTGCCATGAACGTGGGTGCACATTCTTGAAGATATTTCTTCAAGACTGCTTTCAATTCTTTTGAGTAAATACCCAGAAGTGGAATTTCTGAATCATAAGGTTATTCTACTTTTAATCTTTTGAGAAGCTACCATGGCATTTTCCATAGTGGCTGTATCATCGCACATTCCCACCAACAGAGCACAAGAGTTCCAATTTTTGCACATGCTCAAGAACACTTGTCATTTTCTTTTTTTCCTTTTCTTTTAATAGTAGCCATCCTAATAGGTATGCAGTGGTATCTCATTGTAGCTCTTTGATTTGCATTTCTCTAATGATTAAGGATGTTGAGTATCTTTTTGTGTGCTTATTGGCCATTTACATACCTTCTTTGGAGAAATGTCCATTTAAGTCCTTCCCTCTTTTTGAATTGGGTTGTTTCTACTTTTGTTGTTGAATTTTAGTTATTCTCTGTACATTCTGCTACTAATTGCTTATCACATACATTATTTACAAATATTTTCTTCCTTTCTGTAAGTTGTCTTTTTACTTTATTGACAGTTATCATTTGATACACATTTTTAAAATTTTTCATGAAGTCTGTTTTTAATTTTGTTGCCTGCACCTTTGTTGCCAAATCCAATATGAAGCTTTTACCCTGTTTTATAGTTTAGTTCTTACATTTAGGTCTTCAATCCATTTTAATTTTTGTATATGATGTTAGGGCAGTGTACAATTTCATTCTTTTGTAGGTGGATATCCAATTTTCCCACTACCATTTGTTGAAAAGACTATCAATTCCCCATTGAATAGTCTGACATCCTTGTTAAAAATCACTGGACCATGTATGTGAGGGTGTATTTTTGGACTCTATTGTGCTCCATTGATCTATATGTCTTTATGCTAATAACACACTGTCTTGGCAACTGCAGTTTCATAGTAAGTTTTGAAATCAGGAAATGCAAATCCTCTTCCAGCTTTGTTCTCTTTCAAGATTGTTTTGGCTATTTCAGTTTCCTGAAGATTCTATATGAATGTCATTAGGATTTTGTATTTCTGTAAAAAAAAAATGTCATTAGGATTTTGATAGAGATTATACTGAATCTGTGGATTGCATTGGTAGTATCGACTTCTTAACAATATTAAATCTTCCGAAGGTATGAACACAGGATGTGTTTCCATTTATTTATGTCTTCTTTAATTACTTTTGGCAATGTTTTATAGTTTTCATTATACAAACCATGTGCCTCCTGGGTTAATGATACACCTAAGTATTTTATTCTTTTTGATGCTATTGTATATGAAATTCTTTTATCTACCTTTTCTGTATTGCTCATTGTTATTATATAGAAATGCAACTGGTTGTGTGTGTGTGTGCGCGTGCATGTGTTGACTTTGTATTCTGCTACTTTGCTGAATTCATTTATTCTAATGATTTTGTGTGTAGAATCTTTGGGTTTTTGATATATAAGATCATATCATCTGTGAACAGATATACTTAATTTTACTCTTTCCTTTCCAATGTGGGTGTCTTTTATTTCTTTTTTTAGCTTCATTGTTCTGGCAAGAACTTCCAGTACTATGGTGAATAGGAATGGTGAAAGTATTCTTGTCTTGTTCTTCATGTTAGAGTAATAGCTTTTAGTTTTTCACTTGAGTATGATTCAATGTGAGGTTTTCATATGTCTTTTATTATGGTGAGGTAGTTTCCTTGTATTCCTACTTTGTTATTTTTATCATGAAAGCTTGTTGAATGTTGTCAAATGTTTTTTTTCTACATCAATTGTGTATTTTTTTCTTTTAGTCTGTAAATATGGTGTATTACATTGGTTGATTTTGTATGTTGAAATATCTTTATATTCTAAGAATGAATCCCATGTGGCTCATGCTGTGTAATTCTTTTAAGATGCTGCTAAATTCAGTTGAAGCTTTTTGCATCAATACTCATAAGAAAAATTAATCTGTAGTTTTCTTTTCTTTAATGTCTGTGTCTGGCTTTGGTATTATGGTAATGCCAGCCTCAAAGAATGAGTTAGACAGCATCTCTTCTTCTCCAATTATTTTGGAATAGTTTGAAAAAAACCTAGGTGTTAGTTATTCCTTAAATGTTTGGAAAATTCACCAGAAAAGCCATTTGGTACAGGGTTTTTGTTTGTTTGTTTTTTGTTTTAGAAGACGGGACCACATTTTTGATTACTGGTTCCATCTTCTTATTCACAATAGCTCTAGTCAGATTTTCTGTTTCTTCAAGATTAAGTCTTGGTAAGTTCTGTGATTCTAAGAATGTGCCCATGTCATTTATGTGGTCCAATTTGTTGGTATATAATTCTTCACAGTATTCCCTTATAATCCTTTCTATTTCCATAAATTTGGTAGTCATGTCCCATTTTCATTTCTGATTGTATTGAGACTTCTGTCTTTTTCATTAGTCCAGATAGCTAAAAAGTTCTCAATTTGTTGATCTTTTTATGAACCAACTTTTTGTTACATTGATTTTCTCTATCATTATTTTCTATCTCATTTATATCTGTTTCAATCTTTAATATTTCCTTTCTTCAGCTAGCTTTGGGTTTACTTTGTTCTTTTTCTAGTTTCTTAAGTTGTAAATTTAGGTGCTGATTTGAGATCTGTCTTGTATTTTAATGTAAGCATTTTTAGCTATAAATTTCCCCCTTAGCACTGTTTTTGCTGCATCCCATAAGTTTTGGAATACTGTGTTTTTGTTTTTATTAATCTCTAAGTATTTTCCAATTCCTTTGTGATTTCTTAGGTCTCCATTGGTTGTTTAAGAGTTTGTTGTTTAATTTCCACAAATTTATTAATTTTCCAGTTTTCCTTCTGTTATTTATTTCTAGTTTCATTCTGTTGTGGTCAGAGAAGTTACTTTATATGATAGTTACCTTTAAAAATCTACTGAAATTGAATTTGTGGTTTAACATATGGTCTATCCTGGAAAATATCCCTGTGAACTTGAGAAAAATGTGTATTCTATTGTAACTAGGTAGAATGTTTTGTATATTTCTGGTGGATCTAGTTGGTTTATTGTGTTATTTAAGTCTTCTATTTCATTAGTTATCTTCTGTCTGCTTTTTCTATCCAGTATTGAGAGTAGCATATTGAAGTTTCCAGTTGTTACTATAGAACCACCAATGTCTCCCTTTAATTCTGCCAATTTTTTCTTCATATGTTTTGATGGTCTGTTATTGAGTAAGTAAATGTAATTGTTATATCTTTTTGCTGCATTACGTCTTTTATTAATATAATGTCCTTTTTATCTAATTAATTTTTTGATTTAAAGTCTATTTTGCTAATATTAGTATCTGACATGTAACCCCTACACTCTTTTGGTTGTTATTTGCATAAAACATCTTCTGACACAAAGCCTATCTTACAATGAATGTTGAATATTTCATTTAACTTATTGAATACTGTAATGAAAGTGAAAAACAGAGTGCTTGTATGGCACAGAGTAAGTGTAGAGGTTGTTTAACCTTGTGTAGTGGTTGTTTAACCTTGTGATCACTTGGCTGACTGTGAGCTGCTTAGCATTACTAGAGAGTATCCCAGCCTGGGAAAAGATCAAAATTCAAGTATAGGTTCTACTGAATGCAAATCACTTTCACACAATCACGAAGCCAAAAGGTCCTAAGTCAAACTACTATAAAAAGTCAGAGACTGTCTGCATTTTCTTTGACCAAAATATTACATTCTTAAGCATATAGATTAGATTAGGAAACTTAAAGTGGGTCCGTACCCCTGAGATTTTGAGAAGAACCTCCAAACAGTTGCCAGGCATAAACACACACATATACACACATATTTCTACAAATTCAACTTTCCTATACATTTAGTTCTAAAATCGACTGGCATTACAAAAGGCCAGCACTATTCTTTCTGTGACCACATGTTGTTCCCCACCCTGCCCTTATATCTACCCTTAATCCTTCAACAATAGCCACCTTCCTTTTTAGAAAAGAAAGTCATACTCTTTATCCATCTGGAATCTTACCGTGGTGCATTGCCAAACAAAGTAACAATAGAAAGATTGATTTCAGAGAAGTTTTCTTTAACATTATCTCAGGGCACAAAAAACCTCCCTTACAGCTTTCTATCTTCCTTTTTGAACTAAAGTAATGTCCTAGTAAAGCCATTTTTAAAAAATAAAAGTGGAAAGATTTCAAAGGAAATCAAATGTTTCAAGATTGTTTGGATGAAATGTGCAGATTAAAATTTTACTCAATATCTTTCAGAAGCACTGTGCATAAACACCATTAAATATCTATCCCAATCAGTCACTCATTAATTGGGCTTACCCCAGGTTATGTTACTGTATCAAACAACCACCAAGTTTAAGTTGCTTTGAACAGCATGGATTTATCTTTTTTCCTACTTATTGATTGGTTTGCTACAGGTGCAGCTACATGCCACATACCTTCTTCAGTCTAGAAGCAGATTGAAGAAACACCCGTGTTTGTTACATGTCATTCTGACACCAGAGGGAAAAAACAAGAGAGCGTATGGAACTTCTCAGTGTTTCTTATAACTTTTATTTGGAACTCGCCTACCTTGTACTTCTGATTCATCATCAGTCTAAAGACAATTCACAGCCAAGACTAATGCCCATAGCACAGGGAAGCACAGAAAGTCAAATATTGGCAGGTAGGAATGCATATCCTTTATGGGGACAGCAGTGAATAGTGGGGGAAAATAATACATGCCACCACAGTTATCTTATCATTAAGTTATTCAACAATTTTTATTTCCCATTAACAGACACCAAATGATGATGCATCAGTAGTCAAAGGTAGCTTCAGGACCAATTAATCATTAGCATTATATACAGTATCTTTTATGAAACACGTAGGAAAATTTTGAACATGAGGTTCTATTTTTATTGAGATTCTGATTATTCCTCAAAACTGAAAAAAAAAACGATATTAACAAAGACCTACACACTTATTAAAAGAAAACCATGCCTTATGTACTTTGCTTGATTAAAAGACTTTAATTTTATCTTTTACATTGTGTTACTACAAATGAAGAGAAACAACATACCGATTTGCATTTTGATTTTAAAATGTATTATAAAATGGATAAATTGTATTAAATTTGCATGTTGTTATTCTTGAAGTTACTGTTCTGTTGAACTTCCCTCTAAAAGTCTCGCTTTGTCTCTGGCTTCTCTAAAAATCACTCAAGCAACAGGGAATACCTGCATTCTCATCTACAAAAAGTAAACCACAGTAAAGCCCACCAAACATAGTTATCCATTATTATGCCATGCTATTCATCCTGGTATTCTACTACTAGTGACCTGAAATACAGGTGACTAGTATTCTTTTTCATCCCAGTCTTATAGGCATAGATACGGAATCATTCTTATTATACACTATCGGTCTATCATTTTAAGAAGACATTTCTTACTATTTCCCTTGGGGAATTAAAACACTCTCTTCTTTGCCTATCTAAATAGATAGTGTTTTAGTTTGACTTCCCCAGCAGTGAATTCTTTTTTTTTTTAAATATATTTTTAAAAGATTTTATTTATCTATTTTAGAGGGGGGGGGCAAGGGAGAGGGAGAGAGTCTTAAGCTGAGTCTGTTCTGAGCATGACCCACTACCCTGAGATCATGAACTGAGCTGAAACCAAGAGTCCGACGCTTAACTGACTGCATCACCCAGGCACCCCAGCCCAGAAGTGGATTCTGAGAGAAGAACTCTAGGGAAAGTAGCCTGGGTTTGTAAGCAAGAATCACTAGTAGAGGGGTATGGGAACAATCCAGGGAAGAGAAACATTCCAAAAAGGGTAAATAAATTTAGACAGCTTCTATAGTAGGTGACTAGAGCTTAATCCTGATAAAGCTTAATCAGCCAAAGACCGCTAGAACAACCTGCAATCTGACAAAATGACATTTATTGGCTCCATTCAGTGAAGGAGGGAACTTGAGAGGAACAAAGGAGCATTGCACAAGAAGAGGAAGGGAAGGATATTTTATAAGATTGTTGTAAGGTTTGGGCTCCAAAGAAGGATCCTGAGGGTCCTGCTCCAGCAGCAGGAAAGGCAGAGGGTATTTACTTGCCCTCTTAAGTCGTCTCCAATTTAGCTGTCATTACTGTTAATTTTGACTCTATATATTTAACTTCTCTCTCTAAACCTCCATTGTTTCTGAATTTGGATGGGGAGAATTTTAGGCCTATTTGATCTCAGTGTTGCATACCAGTGATCCACACAAACATGCAAGAATGTGTTAATGTTGAACTTCTCTTTGTCCAAAGAATTATACACAATTTATTAAATATACTTATGTGCCACAATGTAAAAACTCTGTAATAGGTGTGATCTAGGACTCTGGTTCTTTATTAAGGACACATCAAAAACGTGTAGCCAGTGTGGCGATGAAGGTTTTGTGTTCTTGACTCGATTAACTTCTTCTGCCTCATGTTGTTTTCGCCCCACATTATTTTCTTGCTCTGAAACCTTTGTTGTATGCTTTATATCTTTGCTTTTTTATTTCTTCTTTTCAAAATACAGTTTTAGCAACGGATCTTGTATCAGTTGTTTTATTCAGGATCCTTTGCTTCCAATATATGATGCCAAATACTGTCTGTGGCTCTGTAATGAGTGCTACTATTCTGTCTCCTCTAAATTGAATCTCCCACATCTGTATTCTCTTTGATCCTTTTCTAAGGTGGCTGCATTTTCTCTATGGNTCTCTTTGATCCTTTTCTAAGGTAGCTGCATTTTCTCTATGGACTCTCTTTCCTCTTTATGACATGCTGTAGATATGAAGGTTCAAAGCCTTTCTTTATAAAATGGAGAATAAACAAAAACCAGAATTTGTCATGCCAAGGAATTCCTGTGGCACACTATGACATGCCTTCTAGAAGCAGCAGCTCAGGACTAGCTCGGGACTTTTTCATATACCATAAGCCTGTGGTTGTATAAGTCTCATGGTGTGTGCATTATCTCGGTGAGAGTCCTGCCAATCCTGACACAGATTAGTGAAATTATAAATCAAAGGCAATTAAAATGACTTCTAAAATTATGTGGAAGACTTTCTGTTCCATTTAAAAGAAAAGAATAAATCTAGCTTGCTCATTGTGGTTCTTTTGTATTATCTACTTTGGTAACAATTTAATATGATTCTGATTTTCTTTCAGCAATTTTGACCTAGTCAATTTAATGCCAGTAATGGATATGGAAAAATTATAATAATTGTTAAACCTTGACAACACTTTCTCATTATAATGAAATTTATTTAATAGTAAAACCATGGCAAATAATCTGTAACTCTATCATTCTACTGCTAAATTCTATATTAAATAATTTGCACCCATAATAAGAACAGAGTTATTTTGTACCATGTTTTATATTTCAATGAGTATATAATTTTAATATCAATTTGCAAATTCCAAAAATATTCAGTAGCTTTCTGCATTGTTGTATGACTAAAAATAGCAATCTTGGAAAAACAACATTATAATTTAGGCATACAACTTATACATTATCATGCATGGTTCTAGTGTTGGTTTCAACTGAAAAAAAATGTGGAACATGATTAGCTTTTTCAATATAATTTGTCTTATTCAAGGAAAATATGATTTTATTAAAAATCTACTTTTTAAAAAGAAAAATGCCATACCACTTAGCATAAAACAAGCAAAAAAAAAAAAGAGGAATAATATCTAAGTTCCAAAAAAAGTATGATTTTAAAATGTGTCTAAAATCTTTATCATGATATCAATATCAATTAAGAAAACTGCTGGCATGACATTGCATAATTGAAATCAAACCTCACAGTAATGAACAAATGGACTTTATTAGAAGCCCACTTGAGAATTTTACACCTGTCCATTTTTTGAGAAGCTATAGTATACCTTTGTTCTAGAGCTGCCATTTCTCAAGGACAAGTGAAAGTATTCAAATGTGTAAAAGTCTCTGAGGGGATTAGTGATTTCCAGCATATTTTAGTCAGGATAATTATTAAATTCACCTGTTTGTGCACACCCATGCCTAAATACAGTGCCTCACACAGGATATCATTTTCTCTCTAATGCAGCCAATCAGTGTGGATGGTCAGTCTCTGTGACTCAAAATCCTGGGATCCAGGCTAAGCAGAGCAGCTCAGCCTTATACACACAGCAACTAAGATTGCATTCCAATCATAGTCAGATACATCCAGGTGAAGGAAAAGGGAAGACTATGTCTAGAGAAAATGTTATATTAAAACATAACCCTGAAGCTACTGAGCTNGGGGGGGGCAAGGGAGAGGGAGAGAGTCTTAAGCTGAGTCTGTTCTGAGCATGACCCACTACCCTGAGATCATGAACTGAGCTGAAACCAAGAGTCCGACGCTTAACTGACTGCATCACCCAGGCACCCCAGCCCAGAAGTGGATTCTGAGAGAAGAACTCTAGGGAAAGTAGCCTGGGTTTGTAAGCAAGAATCACTAGTAGAGGGGTATGGGAACAATCCAGGGAAGAGAAACATTCCAAAAAGGGTAAATAAATTTAGACAGCTTCTATAGTAGGTGACTAGAGCTTAATCCTGATAAAGCTTAATCAGCCAAAGACCGCTAGAACAACCTGCAATCTGACAAAATGACATTTATTGGCTCCATTCAGTGAAGGAGGGAACTTGAGAGGAACAAAGGAGCATTGCACAAGAAGAGGAAGGGAAGGATATTTTATAAGATTGTTGTAAGGTTTGGGCTCCAAAGAAGGATCCTGAGGGTCCTGCTCCAGCAGCAGGAAAGGCAGAGGGTATTTACTTGCCCTCTTAAGTCGTCTCCAATTTAGCTGTCATTACTGTTAATTTTGACTCTATATATTTAACTTCTCTCTCTAAACCTCCATTGTTTCTGAATTTGGATGGGGAGAATTTTAGGCCTATTTGATCTCAGTGTTGCATACCAGTGATCCACACAAACATGCAAGAATGTGTTAATGTTGAACTTCTCTTTGTCCAAAGAATTATACACAATTTATTAAATATACTTATGTGCCACAATGTAAAAACTCTGTAATAGGTGTGATCTAGGACTCTGGTTCTTTATTAAGGACACATCAAAAACGTGTAGCCAGTGTGGCGATGAAGGTTTTGTGTTCTTGACTCGATTAACTTCTTCTGCCTCATGTTGTTTTCGCCCCACATTATTTTCTTGCTCTGAAACCTTTGTTGTATGCTTTATATCTTTGCTTTTTGATTTCTTCTTTTCAAAATGCAGTTTTAGCAACGGATCTTGTATCAGTTGTTTTATTCAGGATCCTTTGCTTCCAATATATGATGCCGAATACTGTCTGTGGCTCTGTAATGAGTGCTACTATTCTGTCTCCTCTAAATTGAATCTCCCACATCTGTATTCTCTTTGATCCTTTTCTAAGGTGGCTGCATTTTCTCTATGGACTCACTTTCCTCTTTATGACATGCTGTAGATATGAAGGTTCAAAGCCTTTCTTTATAAAATGGAGAATAAACAAAAACCAGAATTTGTCATGCCAAGGAATTCCTGTGGCACACTATGACATGCCTTCTAGAAGCAGCAGCTCAGGACTAGCTCGGGACTTTTTCATATACCATAAGCCTGTGGTTGTATAAGTCTCATGGTGTGTGCATTATCTCGGTGAGAGTCCTGCCAATCCTGACACAGATTAGTGAAATTATAAATCAAAGGCAATTAAAATGACTTCTAAAATTATGTGGAAGACTTTCTGTTCCATTTAAAAGAAAAGAATAAATCTAGCTTGCTCATTGTGGTTCTTTTGTATTATCTACTTTGGTAACAATTTAATATGATTCTGATTTTCTTTCAGCAATTTTGACCTAGTCAATTTAATGCCAGTAATGGATATGGAAAAATTATAATAATTGTTAAACCTTGACAACACTTTCTCATTATAATGAAATTTATTTAATAGTAAAACCATGGCAAATAATCTGTAACTCTATCATTCTACTGCTAAATTCTATATTAAATAATTTGCACCCATAATAAGAACAGAGTTATTTTGTACCATGTTTTATATTTCAATGAGTATATAATTTTAATATCAATTTGCAAATTCCAAAAATATTCAGTAGCTTTCTGCATTGTTGTATGACTAAAAATAGCAATCTTGGAAAAACAACATTATAATTTAGGCATACAACTTATACATTATCATGCATGGTTCTAGTGTTGGTTTCAACTGAAAAAAAATGTGGAACATGATTAGCTTTTTCAATATAATTTGTCTTATTCAAGGAAAATATGATTTTATTAAAAATCTACTTTTTAAAAAGAAAAATGCCATACCACTTAGCATAAAACAAGCAAAAAAAAAAAAGAGGAATAATATCTAAGTTCCAAAAAAAGTATGATTTTAAAATGTGTCTAAAATCTTTATCATGATATCAATATCAATTAAGAAAACTGCTGGCATGACATTGCATAATTGAAATCAAACCTCACAGTAATGAACAAATGGACTTTATTAGAAGCCCACTTGAGAATTTTACACCTGTCCATTTTTTGAGAAGCTATAGTATACCTTTGTTCTAGAGCTGCCATTTCTCAAGGACAAGTGAAAGTATTCAAATGTGTAAAAGTCTCTGAGGGGATTAGTGATTTCCAGCATATTTTAGTCAGGATAATTATTAAATTCACCTGTTTGTGCACACCCATGCCTAAATACAGTGCCTCACACAGGATATCATTTTCTCTCTAATGCAGCCAATCAGTGTGGATGGTCAGTCTCTGTGACTCAAAATCCTGGGATCCAGGCTAAGCAGAGCAGCTCAGCCTTATACACACAGCAACTAAGATTGCATTCCAATCATAGTCAGATACATCCAGGTGAAGGAAAAGGGAAGACTATGTCTAGAGAAAATGTTATATTAAAACATAACCCTGAAGCTACTGAGCTCACTCCCGCTCATGCCCACGTGGAGAAAAAATAGTCACATGACCACATCTAAGTGAAATAGAAGCTGGAGAATGTAGCTGGGCAGCTGTGTGTCAAGAAAAACAGAACAAAGACTTGTGAGATGGGGGACAGTTACAAAGTTGGCCATGGGGAGCAAATATTCTTCCCCCAAAGTAATGAAAAACTAAAGGCATAGGAAACAACACATAATCTATTATACTTAGGAAGGATATTTGATGCATTTTAAAAAATAATGATAGTGATGATGAAGTCTCAAGACCAAGTTTTATCTGATAATAATATTTCTTCAATTGTTACTCCAGAAACATTAAATCACATGGTGACCTACATTACATAGTGGTGAGGAGCATGAACCCTAGCATCAAAGTACCAAGGAAAAACTGACCCCGTAACTGGCAGAATGACACTGGAAAATAGTCATATTTAGTTTTCGAAAAGTCTTCAAATTTTGAGTCAGGGTTTCATGCACTTCCCATTAAAGAAAAATCTCAGTTGGTATTCTGATTTAAATTGCAACAGATACATATTAATTTCATGAGAAGTGATGTTTATGGTATAATTTCCTAACCAGTATATGATAAGCTGATATTTTGGGTTTTATGTCCTTTCTTAAATTTTGAGTTTTGCTCTGAATCTTATGTTCTCCTGTTTTATCTATGTATAGGTTTTACAATATATAGTTTGAATTTTCAATGGTTATTTTCCTTTTCTTTCTCTTTCTTTCTTTCTTTCTTTCTTTCTTTCTTTCTTTCTTTCTTCTTTCTTTCCTTCTTTCTTTTTTTTCTTTCTTTCTTTCTTTTAGAGAGAGAGAGAGCAAGAGAGCACAAGCACANCTTTCTTTCTTTCTTTCTTTCTTTCTTTCTTTCTTTCTTTCTTCTTTCTTTTTTTTCTTTCTTTCTTTCTTTTAGAGAGAGAGAGAGCAAGAGAGCACAAGCAGGGGGAGGGGCAGAGGGAGAGGGAGGAGAAGGCTCCCTGCCAAGCAGAGAGTCAGGACCCTAAGCTGAAGGCAGATGCTCAACTGACTGAGCTACCCAGGCACCCCTTCCTTTCCAACTATTAATTCCAAGCATAAGAAATAAAAGCTGCATGAAAACCCATATCAAATTTTCTTAATATTTTTAATGTTTTATTTGAGCTTTACCATTTACCTAGACAGGTAATTTTGTCCATGTCTCAATATTTATACATTTTATTTAGTTTTCTTTCCTTCAAGACGTCTTGGATACTTAACACAAGGTTCTATAATTATAGTGGTCCTATTTTATATTTATTTTACTGTGATTTCATTTTACTGGCTTCAGTTCTAGTAAATTAAAACATGATATATGACAAGGGATGCATTCCTGATCAAGTGGGCTGGTGCAAAGGTGGGGAGTCCACGAGAAATTCTGCTAAGATGTGAGTGTTTGTTGAGCAAGGTAGAGAGGTGACCCTTGTCAGGAGTTTACACATGAAATCTGGGAGACTTATTCATCTCTTAGTTACCTTGAATACTCTCTCATTTTGTTTATCTGTCATATCAATGTTGGATGACCCTTCTCAAGATGAATTGCAGGGACCTACTAAGGACAGCTACTTCTGTGTAGTGCTAACGTTCTCTCACATCTGCTGTTAGGACTTCACAGGTTGCCTAGAAAATGATGGTCCTGGGAGGCCTGGCTGGTTCAGTCGGTAGAATATGCAACTTTTAATCTCAGGTTGTAGGTTCAAGCCCCGCATTGGGTGTAGAGATTACTTAAAAATAAAATCTCAAAAAAAAAGAAGAAAATAAGAAAAGAAAAGAAGGCGATGGACTTATCTTAAGCTCTGTCATTGAGGCAAACATTTCTTATGACATTATTCAGTTCCAATGTCAGGTTATGCCTATTTTTCTTGTTGAGATATCATGGTGGGAAATTAAAGGGGAGAGAGAATTATGAACCTCAGCTTAGTCCAAAGTATTCCCCTAAATAGTTCTGTTGACTATCTTTTTAAAAAAAATTGCACGTGAAATGAAACAAAAAAAGAAAAAAAAAATGGTCTCATCTTATTTACAGAGAACACAAGCCAGAAACTGATACTTTTGGAGAGAACCTATTTTAAAAGAAAATCAAACTTGTGCTTAAATATAAATATACTCTAAAACATGTAATATTTTTCTATCAAAAAATGGTTCTTTAGACAAAGACATTTTTAATTAATATAAAACTGTAGTTTTTAAAACATTTCAGATAAGTATTTCAATGTGTGTTGTGTATGTGTTTGCATTTATATGCTTAAGGTATGATTAAAAGTAAGCTCTGTTTAAATGAATAACATCACAATACGTAGCAAAAATTGGGGAAAATTTTAAGTGTAAAGAAAGTCAAAGATATAAAAGGGAAGATAATTTTATCAGGTACAGTTGAGTTATATTTTTGCTGTAATAAGTAATAATCTCAAATCTGTGTTTTAAAACAAAGATCTATTTCTGGGGGTGCCTGGATGGCGCAGTCATTAAGCGTCTGCCTTCGGCTCAGGGGGTGATCCTGGCATTCCAGGATCAAGCCCCACATCAGGCTCCACCTCTAGGAGCCTGCTTCTTCCTCTCCCACTCCCCCTGCTTGTGTTCCCTCTCTCTCTGGCAGTCTCTCTCTGTCAAATAAATAAATAAATCTTTAAAAAAAAAAAGATCTATTTCTGCCTCACTGTGCATACACAATCACGTAGGTGTATATTCTGTGTTGTTCTCTGCTTAGTAACTAGACTCTGAGAGCAACCTCTTCTAGAAATAAAGCGAATGGTTATGGAGGAAGGAAGGTAGGACACAGCTAACCCTCTACTGACTCTTCAAGATTCTGTCAGAAGTGACCAACATGCTTCTAATTGCATTTCACTGGATACGGTAAATCACTTAGCCAAATTTAACATCTGGGGAGTTAGCAAGTACAATCCTATCTCATGCCTGGAATAAAGAAAAATGAAATGTCTGTACATAGTACTAATGCCTACAACCATTCCTCTTTCAATTTATTAAACACCATTTAGTTCACTTTCCTTTTCTCATTAAATATATGAGAGAGAGGGGTACTTGGGTGGCTCAGTCAGTCAAGCATCTCGGGTTGTAGGCTCAGGTCATGATCCCAGGGTCCTGGGATTGAGCCCCTCATTGGGCTTCTTGCTCAGTGGGGAATCTGCTTCTTCCTCTCCCTCTGCCAGTTGCTTCCCCTGCTTGTGTTCTCTCTCAACTATCTCTCCCTCTGTCAAATAAATAAAATCTTTAAAAAAATTATTTTAAAAAATAATAAAATATGAGAGAGAGAGAGAAGAGAAGGAAATTAAGAATAAGAAATGGACTTTTGGGGCACCTCAGTAGCTCAGTCTGTTGAACGCCCAACTCTTGATTTCAGCTCAGGTCATGATCTCAGGATCCTGGGATTGAGCCCCTAGTTGGGCTCCATGCTCCCCTCAGAGTCTGCGTGGGATTTTCTCTCTCCCTCTCCCTCGGCCTCTACCCCTGTTTGCCCTCTGAATGAATGAATGAATAAAATCTTAAAAAAAAAAAAAGAAGCAGAGTCTCAGTTATACAGAACAAACTGATAGTTATGGTGGGGTTAAATAAAAATCACTTATCCCCTAACAGTGGAATAAAAACAAAAATTCCTCACATGATGGTATCAAGCTCAACATCATGAATTTTTGTGTAGAGAAATAGAAATACTATAACAACAATAGAAAGTGCCATGTGCAGTCAGGGAGGGAGATGGGAAACACAGCAGAATGGTCCTGAAGTTCTGTGGAAGAGACATTGAGGGGACATCTTGCCCTGGGAATAAGAAAAAACATTATTTCTTGAGTAGACCCTAGTTTTGTCCCTTGAAAGAGGAACATGGTTCCTTAATCTCTGTAGATTTTTTATTCTGCCCTCTGTGCAAGGCATCTTCCTTCATTACCATTTTTACTATAAAGTAATTAGACACTGGAAAATTTGCCCTCCTTAGCTGCTAAGCAACTTTCTGAGTTCACTTTCTGCCTACAGATAACTGGTGACTCCAGTGCCATTTTAAGTCTCAAAAGCCATAGTCTTTTTTAATCTTAATAGTGAATTGTCCCAAAGCAAACTTTAGGAAACATTATAAGAAGGTAGGCAGGCAGGTGGGAAGGAAAGAAAGAGGAAGATGAAGGGAACAGAGGGGAAGGGAGGGAAATTTTAGCTAAAAGAGCCAAAAAATCATCGGGCAAACAATGTAAACCTCTTACAGAAGTGTATTGTCTCATAGCGTAAGGAGAAAAAGACTCCTATAGATACAAGATTTGAAGACAGGATGTCTGAGAATTTTCCCAAAACATCAGAAACCTCAAACCATGGATCCCAGAAATTCTATGAAGTGAGACAGGATAAAATTTAAATACATCACTCACACACACCCCTGCCCCCCCAATACACAGAGTATATTTTTTTGTAAAATTTCTGTATTAGAATGTAAGTAAATTAATATTACAACAATAATTATTCAAAAGAATTCATTTAAAATAGAAATTCCAATCTTTCTTTCAGAGAGTTTTTTGATTGCTAAAGAACATTTATTACTTTGAACATTTAATATATGAGTTATAGTTTATTTTTTATAATCTAACATATGTTTTGATATGTTTTAATCTTTTCCTATATTTCAAATAGTTTATTGTTACTGGAAAATGAAAGGAAATATAAAACTCTTAAATTGACTTTTGGGAGCAGCAATTTATTTTGCTTAATCATCCCTGAAACTTAATTGAAAAGTCTGTAAAAAAATAAGTTAGTGTTGGAGAATATTTTAATTTGTAGTTTGGGGTAAACATCAATTGATTATAAAGAAAACATCTTGGAAATAACTTGTGAATTAAATGCAAAATACTAAATAATGCTCATTTATATGCAAATAATTTCTTATTTTTAACCTTAAAAGTGTATGTGGGGGCGCCTGGGTGGCACAGCCGTTAAGCGTCTGCCTTTGGCTCAGGGCGTGATCCCAGCGTTATGGGATCGAGCCCCACATCAGGCTCCTCTGCTATGAGCCTGCTTCTTCCTCTCCCACTCCCCCTGCTTGTGTTTCCTCTCTCTCTGGCTGTCTCTATCTCTGTCAAATAAATAAATAAAATCTTTAAAAAAAAGTGTATATGACATAAAGACACATATTGAAAACAAATATCAAATAACATTTCTNCTTGTGTTCCCTCTCTCTCTGGCTGTCTCTATCTCTGTCAAATAAATAAATAAAATCTTTAAAAAAAAAGTGTATATGACATAAAGACACATATTGAAAACAAATATCAAATAACATTTCTTCATATTTCTTTCATTATATAAACCTCTTATTAAAGTTTGATATGTCTCTCTTTGATATAAAGATGATATGGACTTAATTTCTATAAGTATATTTGAACACTGGTTCATATTTGTATAACTTGTTAAGTGTTATCATCTAAAACACTTAAAAGTCTTACAGAACTTTCAGTTATTTCTGTGAATGACATAATAGTCAAAACACAAAATAGTGAGTATTTCATTTTCTAAGACAGTCTATGCATATTGTCAGATATTCAGTGCTTTAAAACTNCAGATATTCAGTTCTTTAAAACTAGCTATTTGATATATAATTGATATATTCTTTAAGTAATTTTAATTTGATGGCTGTTCACACAGTTTTTTTTAATAACTGATAATATAAACATGTATTTGCCTTCATTTTCATCATACAATTGAGGTCCTAATTACAATCTTTCATAGAAATATCATTAAAAACCACACATGTTCTCAAAAATGTTTAAATTTTGCATGCAAAGATAATTCCAAATATCTATAAAAAGGGACTATTTGGAAATTGGCAAAGAGCAATGAAAAAGCTTGCAGAATGCATTCGTTTTCTAACTGCCATTGTGTGTGAGAGAGTTTGTGTGCTTTCCAAAATTTGTCTGAGTTGCCAGGCCTGTCAGATATGTTTGTTGGAGTTTGGAAAGGAAACCTATCACATTCTCCATTCTTGGCATTAGGATCAAGAAAGTTTTAGAGAATATTCTGATCTACTACTATTTATTTCAAGTTTCGGTAATAGCAATTTCAAGGAAAAACTTAACTTTAGGTGAAAGTAACTTGTAATTTGTACCTATTTCATTTTTTTTGATCCAACCCAATTCTTTTCTTTTCTTTTCTTTTTTTTATAATAATATTTTTTATTGTATTATGTTATTCACCATACAGTACATCCCTGGTTTTTGATGTAAAGTTCGATGATTCATTAGTTGCATACANTAGGTGAAAGTAACTTGTAATTTGTACCTATTTCATTTTTTTTGATCCAACCCAATTCTTTTCTTTTCTTTTTTTTTNTCTTTTCTTTTCTTTTCTTTTTTTTATAATAATATTTTTTATTGTATTATGTTATTCACCATACAGTACATCCCTGGTTTTTGATGTAAAGTTCGATGATTCATTAGTTGCATACAACATCCAGTGCACCATGCAATACGTGCCCTCCTTACTACCCATCACCAGCCTATCCCATTCCCGCACCCCCCTCCCCTCAGAAGCCCTCAGTTTGTTTCTCAGAGTCCATAGTCTCTCATGCTTCTTTTCCCCTTCTGATTACCCCCCTTTCTTACCTATTTCAATTTCAGCATCATTTCCTAGAATTTCCTCTTTTTGTAAACATATTTCAAAGTTAATATTATTTATTAAATTACTGTTTTGGGAACGCCTGGGAGGCTCTCAGACAGTTAAGCGTCTGCCTTTGGTTCAGGTCCTGATCCCAAGGTCCTGGTGGGCTCCTTGCTCAGCAGGGAGCCTGCTTCTCCCTCTGCCTGCGGCTCCCCCTGCTTGGGCGCTCTCTCTCTTTCTCTAACAAATAAATAAATAAATAAATAAAATCTTTAAAAACAAAGTCACTGTTTGGCTTCAAATCATACACTTACTCAAATTCTTGTGTATAATATTACACTTTAAAAAAAGCAGGTTGTATGGCAGATATGGCCTATAAAACAGCTCTTATGCTGAAATTGCTAATGAACTGTATGATGTATTAGTGAATAGAATACAAATTATTTTAATTTTTAGTAATAACATTGGCTTATTATTCTCAATGTGTCCCATTGATTTTGAATAAATTCAGAAAAATTAAAGGGCTACTAATAAAATAATATCCAATAAAGTTAATCACAAATGTATTTGATTAAAAGTCAGAAAATAATCATATAGTTTAGAACTATAAATATAATTTACTCAATCATTTTACCTGTTTTGACTGAACTACAAAGTAAAATATGTAGAAGACATAAATCTATGATTCTTGAGTGTTAAAAATTGTCTAACATTCTTCTTTCATTAAAGATAAAATGAATTGCATAAGGGAACTCCAGAGAAGGTCAAAATCATATATTTTGAGGAACTAGAACTAATTTTAACTTAGAGTGATATTATCACCAGCTGGATATTCAAATCTGTATTTCACATAGACATTTAGAATTTCATTTCTACTTAAGCTTTGATATCAGTCCATTACCTTTACTAAGAAGGGTCAAATCCATTAACTTGGCCAACTCACGTAGAACCATTCACATAAAACTACCAAGACAGAATTTGTCACTATCTTGAAAATTTTCGTGCACTAAAAGAATAATATAGCCCACTAAGGAATAATCTAGGCCTTTCTGTTTTATCAAGAATAAATTTTGTAATTTATGTTTTATTGCTTAAACAGAGAGACAGATGGAATAATTTACTGAGAATCTATCATCTATCATCTATCTATCTATCTATCATCTATCTACCTATCTATCATCATCTATCTATCCTTATATTCCCTAGCTTAGGTGAGTATTGCTGGCAGGTAGCTCTTAACTATAGACAACTTTTGGTAATTGCCTTCGTTGTAAAGAACACCCTTACTGGAGGGCATGCTCCCTCTCAGGATGGTTTGCATCCAATGACTGATCTATTTGGAGTAAAGAATTCTTGCTTCCTTTCCCCCAATTTGGGACAACTTTGTAGGGTCATCCCCACTTCAGAATTCCTTATAGAGGCCTCTATATGAAAACTCTATCTCAGAGATCCCAGGGAATCCAGCCTGCAATAGAGGCTGAAACTTTTTAGTATAGACCCAAACCTAGAACATTATAAAGAGCGTAAGGTCTGGATGACTATTTGCAAGTGACCAATTAAAAAGCTTTATCTATGTACCTAAAAACAAACACAGATGGTTTCTATTTGTTTTGGGGGTTTTTGTTTTGTTTTGTGCGTGATGCTGGATACATATTAAAGGTCTGCTAAATGCTTAAAGACCAAACCAGATTGCTGACGATACTGCATAGAGTGACACTGTGTATGTCCTACTGAACAACAGTAAAATTAGTGCCATAAAATGGAAGATACCTTATATTTTGATTAATTTTCTTATAAAAATGTAAGTGCTTTTTTTTTTAGCGCATGCCATCACAACCAGACATTTATCAAAAAGTACAGGGAAATGTCATCGTGACATGTAAGCATGCTTTAGAGAAAAAGGCAAATTTTTATATTAGCAACTTTATTATAACTTTTCTCTGGGCACTCAAAATACTAATTGGCTGAGTCATTAAAGGGTGTCAGGTTTTTATTCTGAAAAGAAGGTCTTCGTTCTAGTTATGTAAAGAATTTATAAACTAAAATACACACGCTTTTACAAACACCGGAGTGTTTCTAATGGGTATTTAAGAATGCCTCGGATGAGGGGCGCCTGGGTGGANATCCTGGCGTTATGGGATCGAGCCCCACATCAGGCTCCTCCGCTATGAGCCTGCTTCTTCCTCTCCCACTCCCCCTGCTTGTGTTCCCTCTCTCGCTGGCTGTCTCTATCTCTGTTGAATAAATAAATAAAATCTTTAAAAAAAAAAAAAAAAAGAATGCCTCGGATGAGACAATTTCAAATTTTATATTACAAGTGCTGCAGATATTATTTGCTGACATAAACTCAACTTATTTTGAACTAATTGAAGATGTATTGTATATACATAATAAATATGTTCTTAAATTCTGAGAAACCTATATGAAGCACCTTAATGTTTTCTACACCATGCTAGATGCTAGGAATGTAAAGATGAATAGGACATAGTACTTGCCTTTAAGAATCTCATCAATCCAGTAGGTAAAATTCAAACTAGCATACTGAGATTGAGTGGGACTTACCTGCATCCTATTTCTCCCTCCTCTGGACTCAAGCATAAATTCAGATTACAGTCGGGTATACATCCTCTTTTAGCATAAAAAATCAGACTAAAGATAACCAGAGGCTTATTAAACTGGGCAGTATATAAAGAAGCCTCATCATCTTCACGATAACACACTATGAGGGCAAATTCACATGAAGGCATGTTTTTCCTCACCTTTCCTTCTCTATTCCGTAGGATTGAAAGAAAGCTGAGTGAGTATAAGGATAGGCAGCTAATATAAGAAAAAGTAAGGTGCCTGTGGGTAGGGATCAAATGGATATAAGTGAACTAAGAAGGAAGAAGATATGGGTAGGGCAAGAAGAAGACTATGTTCTGTGATTCTCCATGGTGTGTTCATAGAAAAGGTGACAAACTGAAGACCAGGGAGGAAACCTGGTGCTAGTGATGTTAATGAAGAGGGCAGACAAATCAATATTGATTATTTAAGAATTCTTATCGTGCCCTTAAAGATCATAACGCACATCTCAAACCCAAACTAAATAAATGTGGTTTTGTTTTACATTCTTACAGATTCTGTGGATCTTCCTTAACTTAAAGAAATTCTGTCTGGGGCATGGAAGGTACCACCCTCATCCCACCCAGAATAGTTTCATTGTGGTATCATCAAATCATTCTGTAACTTTTATCTACCTGGTTAATCTGAAGTGATAAGAGAACACATAGGAAATCAGTATATTCAACTGGAAGGTTTAAGCAGGACGCTGGAACGGGAGAAAAATTAGAGCTGGGTCTTCAAGGAGGACTCGCCATTCCCTAATTGAACAAGGTAGTAAAAGTGTATCTCAGATAGAAGCTTAAGCCATGTACGAGAGACGCCTGAGAGTGTTTTCCAGAAATACCAACTGTCAGGACTGTAAGGAAAACTGAATATTCTAAGGGTGGAGTATCTGGGAATGACCATTTGGTGATGAATTTGAAGGGCAGACATTTCAAATTATTTGGCTGGGCAGGGTTTAGGCCATCAGAAGGCCTAGATCAGGCATGTCCCCTGCTAATGTTTCAATGTTTGTGCCCCCCCCCCCGCCAAAATTCATACATTCAAACTCTAATGTTCAATGTGATAGTATTAGAAGGTGAAGTTTTGGGAGGCAATTAAATCATGAGGGTGATGTCTTTATGGAAAGGTGTAATGCTCTTATAGGAGAGACCCAAAGAGCTCCCTAGAAACCTCTCATCATGTCAGGATTCAAGGAGAAGTCTATGACTTGAAAGAGGGCCCTCGCTCAGCCATGTTGGCACCCTAATTTTGGACTTCCAGCTTCCAGAAGAGTGAGAAATAAATTTCTATTGTTTATAAGCCACCAGTCTGGGGTATTTTGTTATAGCAGCTCAAGTGGACTAAGTTATCCCCATTCTCATCTAGGGAATCCTTCTGAGAGGCAGGTATGAAATCTGGTCTAATGGCAAATCTCCTGAGTCAGCACAGACAGCAGATGCAGTGAGCAGGATTAATTCATTTCTTGAGGCAAGAAGCACAGAGCAAGGCTAGTGAGTAGAGGGCAACCACAGACTGCTCCACTCCCCATTATGAACACAAAATCAGTGTTGCTAGTGGAGACGTGTGTGTTCCAAGTGACAAAGAACACTATACGATGATGACCAACAGGATATTTGAGGGGTAGGGAAGAAAACAGTGAAGTCTTTGGCAAGTGTTCCTCTAGAAGCAATCCTGAATCTCTGCCTCCATGTATTTCATAACATTCTTGACACATTTATGTCACAGAACTGAGCAAAAGCTCAGGAAGAGGAAGCAACAAATGTCATTGAAAATAATTTTGAGTTAGGTTAAGTTCAACAATATATAATTGTAAAATTCCAAACTAAAATGACTGAATCAAATTTAAGTTGTGTTCTTCTTTTTGGAAAAAAAAAAAAAAAGAAAGAAAACTGAGGTAGGCAGTCCAGGACTTATACGGTGGTAGCCATCCTGATTCCGACTTTCTTTTCCACCATTCCAGTGTCTGGCCTCCTTCCTCAGTTTACTTCATGATCCAAGATGATTGCAAATCATCACATCAATATAGCAGTTTGGAAGATGGAAGAACAAAAACAGCAAAAAGTTTTATTAATTTGGTAGAGTTAGCAATTTTAAAGAGATGCTTTGGAAACGTCACATATAACCACCCGCATCTCGCTAGTGATACAAATAAAAGATTACACCTAGTCTCAAGAAAAACTAGAAAATGCCATCTTTATTCCAAAAATCAATTAAGGCCAGTTTATGAATTTCTAGTAGTCAATTAGCAGCCACTGACAGAGAGGACATGTGAGATAGAGATACAAAACTGAGTGTTTAACAAAGTGTTAAAACTTTGAATAAGAATCACTTGAACTCTAGATTCCTTTTGTTATTTTGTGTAACACAGAACTGTTCTTTCTCCACTATGATAGGGCTTGGAATGTTTATCCTATAAAGATTCTGAAAATCAGATTTTCTACATGGACACCAATCAGACAGGAGAGCCACTGCATGCTGACACATGAAAGCAGCAGGATTGAATGAAAACCTACAAACAGAACCGTAAGACATCCAGGATTTTCCTTAACTCAGTCTTCCTTTCTGGAAAAATGGGCAGCCCACAAAGAAAACCCACAGAGACCGACATTAAAATGTGTTCCTTAAAGACTTGGTCTTCTATTATCCTCTAATCAGACCCAACATTTCATAAGTCACCTTCCAAATAGCCAAAGTTTACAATGATCATCAGTTTGCTGATCATCAGCAAAGGATGATCAGTCAGGGGCAAATCTCTAATGAGTGATATAAAACACAAACAACATAAACAAACAAAAAAGAATCCTCAAATGAATACATGGCAATAAAGGACACAGTGAAAAAGTCCATGAAACTATGAACAGTATACTTAAAATGGTAGAAGATATTGCATCTCATGAAACATGAGCAGAATACGGGTGTGTTCCCAAAAAAGCAAATGGAAAAAAGAAAAGATATATACATATAAAATTGTTGTGTTAGTGATATTCCTTGAAACTTTATTCTCTATCTCTTCCCCCATTTGCCCCTAACTCTACACAGTATCATAAGCATCATTTATTCAGTTCTCAACCTAATCACTTGGCTAACAACCTATTCCAAGCCCACATGCATCTCTTGATTGAAGAACGCAAAAAAAAAAAAAAAAAAAAAAAAAAAAAAAGGAAGCAAATGTTCTTCCTTTGGGAAGCAGGGGAATAACTATGGACTGGAATATATTAACAAAATCTCATGAATAAAATAAATAAGATTCTTTGTAAAACGTATTTTTAAAAATTCTTTAATGAAAAATGAAGAAATGCCAAGATGTTAAGGAATCACCAGTTCAGGATTTGGGTGAGAGTGAGAACTGAGAAAGGAGTGAGAAACACTGAATCTGCAGTTGCCTTAGCGAATTTCCTGTTTTGAAAAACTCCGGGGACCAGAACAAGTATGAATCCCCAGGGCCTAAGTAGATAGTATAATAGGAGACCCAGAGCTGTCACCAGCTAGACCCCAAGACCTGGCCTTCACTGCCCATCTGCTCGGACTCACTAACCTTTGTCTTACATTTTCTTCTAAGCTCTTCTTTCTGACCTTCCTCTTAACTCAGGCAAATGAAACCCCAAACCACCCCCCAGGTACTGGCGATTACCCTGACAAAATCTCCTGCTGGCCCAGACCACCTAGACCTTTTGAGCTAAGCCTGACTCGCACCTGCAGATGGACCATGGAGTGACCTCTGGAACGACCTACAATTACCTTTACCTCATTGTAATACCAAAATCTCCACTCCAGGAGGAGCCTCAACCTCATTTATGTAACTTACTATGTATGTATAGGCATGTTTCCTCAAGGCACATGTGTGACCTTATGCCCACCACTGCATAGGATGACAAGGTTTCCCTATCTAAATTTTCATCCTAACCCTAAACAGGAGGAACCCACTCACCCTCTCCTGGGGAGTCATGGCTTTAGAAGCCATTCCCTGTGATCTCCTTATTTGCTGCAAATAGTTTACTTTGTGCAAAAACTCAACCTGGTACAGTTTCTGACCCACCAAAGAGCAAACTCACGTTGGTTCAGTTATAATACTAACTCAAAAAAGATACACCCTCAGTGCAAGGAAAATAGAAAACTATCCTTCCCATCTCTGCTGTCAGGGTATGGCACATAAATATTCCTTGATATTGAGTATGTTGGGGAAAAGAGATAGATGATAATATATCACCTAACCCTCCATTGGTTAAAGAAAAAAAATTATAGTGGAAATTAGAAAATATTTTAAACTGATTGATAATGAACTATATATTATTATGTTGAAAGAAGAAAGACTGAAAGGTGGTAAAACATGAATCTGAAGAATTAGAATAGTGAGATAAACAAAAAAAAGTTAATTAGGAAATTAAAAAGTAGCTTTTGGAAAAGTGAATTCTTTTCTGATAGAAATGTAGTCAATTTCAGACACAATTTTGTGTTAACTCAGTTTATGTAAAGCATACAGCGAGAAAACTGTTACACAAACTCCTTTTTCTTTAAGGATTGGAAAAAAGTAGTCGAATTTTGATAATGCACTTCGGGGCAGGAGGAAATCCAACAGGGACAGTTTTAAAATTAGGCCACAGGTAAAAGTAGATCGGGAGGGTAGACTTAGAAATACAACACATCTGTTGTACAGATAAATCACCTAGAGTTGGACCAGATTAGGAGCTCATTTTTTCCCCTCCTATTACCTACCCATAAAATATGAACCCAATATGTCAAGTAGCATAATTACATGTAAGTAAATGGCTGACAATTATGTCTGATGGATGTGGGAAACAGGCAAAAAAAAAATAATTAAATTTCCTTACTGCCAACAGCCCACTGACAAGTCCTTGAAACAGGCAGAGTGACATTCCTCTAGGAAATCAGCTGCCCGGATGTTAATGTTTGCTAAGGGCAAAAGACAATCTTGGCCCACCTCCAGGGTCCTGGGAGTCTACTTTAACACACAAAAATCCTTTGGAAACTTCCTTTATCTCTACCCCTCAAGATACATGTTGGCAATCATCCCCCAAGCATATGACCCATCAATGCACATCTGAAGAGTCTCAGTACTAAAGTTTTATTAGACAGTAATAAATGACCTTATCCTAACAACAGCTAGCCCCTCAAGGTCCTGGAAACCTTGCTTCCAAATTCCTTAGAAACTTCCACTATCCCTAACCCCCTCCCAACTTGAAAGTATATAATCAGCCACTCATCACAATCCCGGTGCAGCTCTTTCTGCCTACTGATCCTGTCCCTTTTCTTTAATAAAACCACCTTTTTGCACTGAAGACATCTCAAGAATTCTTTCTTGACCTGAACACCAACCATTTCCTACATCATGAGCACTGAGATGGGGTGAGAGGAATGGAGTGACTGATACCAGAGGACAATGAGAGAGGACAGGGAGAGAGAAGATGTCAGGCACAAAGGCTATCGCACACTATAGAAATAAATAGCAGAGCCACATAGTGTAGACCCAGAGCCTAGAGTAAAGACCATTTCGCCACTGAATTATTTTTCTGCCAGTTGAATAAACGAGAGGGGCCACTCTCAAATTTCCACACATTGACACTACGTGGGTTATACCAGGAAAGTTAAACCAGAAAGAAATATTTATATACCCTGATTAGAAGTGACTTGCTAAAAGTAGGAACATTTTTTTTGTTTTGTTTTGTAATGACTTTATCATACACTCCTTCCATAATTAAAGGAGAATTTACACATATAAATCAGTTCTTATTTTTTTATTACAATGCAATAACTATTAATTTAGGTAGAATTTTACTTGAATGTCTAAATAATAGGACAGCTCTTTCTCTAAGAAGATTGACTGCTGGAGTGGATTAAAAGCTTTCAGAGAAATCCCCTGCTCATTTATATTAGAGTGGGAGAATTTGATTTTCCTTCCAACAGAAATTGCTGTTTTATCCGGTTTGTGTTTCTAAAGGGCATCCTAAAATATCGTTGATTTTATGCCATTCAACTGTTATGAAACATTTATCCAGCTTAATTTTATAGCTTACTTTCTGATCTTCTCAAATATTATTTTCCCCTTCAAATTATAACAAAAGTCCTTTCAGTAAAATTTTATTATCAAATGATCATTTATAAACTATGGTATTTTATACAGTTAAACTGCACATCTCTTCCTTTTCTTCTCTTTTCTTTTAAAAATGTCCCTATTTAGAGGGGTGTCCAGTTGGCTCAGTCAGTAGAGCATGTGACTCAGTCTCAGGGTGGTAAGTTCAAGCCCCGTGTTGGGCAGAGAGCTTACAAAAAAGTTCCTATTTAGGAACTGATTTCATAAAATGAAACATCACTTCATGTTTCTTCCTCTTCAGAATGCATATTTTATAATTATTTGAAAATATTAAGTATCCAAAAGTGAGATGATCTTAATACAAAATGGTATTATTATTCTCACATTTTCTTCTCCAGACCTTCAAACTTAGAAATACAAGTTTGAACACAGGGCCAGACACAGGATTGCATCAAATAGTTTAACATGAAGAAAATTCAGAAGTAAATTGAGATACCAAATGAAGGAGTGCAGGATGAGACGCCCCAAAATGAGCCACTTTGGCACAAAGATTATTTCGAGTTCAAAGTAATTAAAACCCATTAGTTGCAGAAAAAGCTCTCTGCCTCCCCCACAGCTGCCTAAATTCACATTGAAAAGGAAAGCCTGCAACAGGAATAGAACTATTAACAGAGAACCTTCCCACCTTTATCTAAGGAACTCATCTATGTAATAGGGCAACCTTGTTTTTCTAAACATCTCTTTTCACCTTCTTGCTAATGAGCTTTTCCCCTCTGAATCCTCAGCGCTTACCCCCTCCTTAGCTCATATAAGCTTCAAGTTGCGCCACTGCCTTTGGAATTTTGTGTCTGTATGGATTCCCTGTTTGTATGCCTAGCAAAGCCTATAACATTTGATTTTTTCCTGTTAATCTCTCTCATGTCAATTTGATTCTAAGTCCAGCTAGAAGGATAGAAGGACCATAGGGCAGAGGAAAGTCTTCCAGACACTAACTCTGAAATGGACATGCTGATAAAGGTCTTTTTGTTTAAGAGAGTGAGAGAGGGAGTTTCCAGATTCCACTAAAATCAGTTTCCTCAGAGATTATATTGTAAACTATCTTCAAACCATGAAGTTCAGTTTCTGCTCTTAGTACTCCATTGTTAGTATGTGATTTTCTTTATAACACTTCCCTGTTAAGGTAAGTTTCATTGTGTGTGATTTTTACCTATCAGATATTCTAATTAGATTGTATGATTAGCAAAGAAATGTTTTTATCTTTATATAACTATCACTCACAGAGTACCTTAAATAGAAAAGGCTTTTATGTTTCATTATTCAATCAAAAAATAATTACCAAGGACTATCGCCATTCTTCTTCCCCCCCCTTTTTTTTTTGCTTTAAATCCCTGTCTACTTCTGAGTTCTGCTACAAACTAAGACAATATCCATGTCATGTGTAAATATGTTTAGTCATGTGATATTTACTATAAAAATGAAATATACAAACATGGTAAATCAATAATATATTCAGATATTTAGCCATTTCATTTATTCCTTCTTATATTTATTTACTGGTAGCTATATATTTGGTACTGCTGAGCAGCACAGATGACACAAAGAAAACTTCTTACAAGTGAGGTAACACTTTTGTAGGGCCAAGTATATGAACAACTTAAAAGAAAAGCACAGTGAACTTAGAATAAATTATGACAAAGCTACCACAAAAAAGGTGCAAATTAGTGGTGCCTGGGTGGCTCAGTTGGTTAAGCACCTGCCTTCAGCTCAGGTCATGATCTCAGGGTCCTGGGACCAAGCCCAACATCGGGCTCCCTGCTCAGGGGGGAGTCCACTTCTCCCTCTTACTCTCCTTCTGTGTGCTCTCTCTCTTTCAAATAAATAAAATCTTTTTAAAAAGTGCAAATTGATAAGGAAAACCATGTTTATCCTTTGTTCATTCTTACTTGTCTCTTGACTTGTTCTTCATTTTATCATAAAACCCAATAAAAAATAAAGTGCTATACTACTCGGGGTAACACAAGCTGCTATAATAGATACACACTGGAGTTCGATTGTTTAATTCAGGGGATTTTTACTTCTCTGTCACATATATATTAATCGGTACTAAGTGTGATAGAGTGGGGGCAGGGTGAGTCAACTCTGCCCCATATAGTCTGGCCCAGATCCCAGATGGAACGTTCTCATATTGTCCAGCCACTAGGTGGGGGATGAGAGCAAGTGAAGGATACAATGGGTCAGGCCTGGAAGTTGCATGCATCTTAGCTAGGATACAAATTAGGAGATTAAATGAATTATCTAATTGCTACCAAAAATGTACCTAGAGTACTCAATACAAATAACTTTAATAAAATGGATAAATAAAGAGTTTAGTAAATGGTAAAATTTAGGGTCAAGTTTGGTTTTATCCAATTTATAAGAAATAAGGGAAAAAATTATATGTATCAAATGTGATGAACTACAAGGTAAATCTTGTCCAAACACACATGAAAATATACATAAATAAGGATATTCAATAAATATTTGTTAAAGGGAGTAAATCTGAAATGTTTCATTATATCTGTAAAAAAGGGGTTTTAAAACTATGATTTGATATATTTATTGCCTCTTCCCTTTTATTCCAGTCTGTCAAATTTGGTGGGGCTCACCCCAAAACTTAAAAGAAATTGTGAATTGTTAGTATATTTCAAATGTCAATTCCATTATATCTATAGTTCCACTTCATCACTGTAATGACATTACAGTATTACCTAAAACAACAAAAATAATGAAATTATAAATGTAATATTAATTATGAGACACTACTTCAATTGAGCTATTCAATGCTAAGCTATTTGATATGCAAATCTTAGTTATTTCCTCTGTGTTTTTTCCATCTTTTTTTCTCTATTTGTGTTCCATTTTTTTGTTTTTGTTATTGTTGTTTTAAGATTTTATTTATTTATTTGACAGAAAGCGAACACAATCAGGGGGAGGGGCAGGCAGGCAGAGGGAGAGGGAGAAGCAGGCTCCCTGTTGAGCAAGGAGCCTAAGGCTGGGCTTGATCCCAGGTCTCGGGGATCATGACCTGAGCAGAAGGCTGATGCTTAACCAACTGAGCCACCCAGGTGCCCCTTGTGTTCCATTTTGAATAATGTTTATTGACTAGTCTTTTAGTTTATTAATTATTTACTCCACTGTATCTATTGTTTGCTCACTGAATGAATGATTCATTTCTATTACCCTGTATTTATACCATTTCTATCTTTTTAAAACTTTAATTTCTGCTAAAATGATTTATTTGTTCCTATATGCTGTCTATATTTTCCATTGTTTCAACACTTTTTTTTTAACTTTCTTTTAAAGATTCATTTATTTATATTGGAGAGAGAAAGAGAGTGTGTATGCAAGAGGGAATGGGACAGAGGGAGAGAAGTTTCAAGCAGACCTCAGCTGAAACCAAGCTTCAGACACTCAACTGAGCTACCCAAGTGCCCCTCCTTTAACACTTTTTAATAATTATTTTAAAGTTCTTGTCACATAATTTCAAATTCTCAGTTGTCTCTCTACTCGTTTCTATTGACTGTTTCCACTCTTGTCCATGAGTTTGCTTTTCTGCATTTCTCATGTATTATTTTTATTGTATTCCACACATTCTGAAAGATCAATAGAGGGAGAAATAAAAGACATTATTGAAGAATATTGCATAGGGTCACTATAATTGGGTGATTCTAGTCCATAGTTTAGCAATGCCTAGACTTTGTTGCAGCTCTAAATAGATTCAATTACCATTCAATTACCATTTGTCTAAAATGTTTTGAGAGTGAGATCACTTTTCATTGTTATTCATTGTTTATTTCTCTATAAGCAAATTGAAGAATATTCTACAGACGCTTAAAAATAATAGTAGGAATTTTGCTTAATTAAATGACCTTAAGATATGAAGTTGGCTAAATAGGCCATTAGAATAAAAATTAGCATTTCTGTAAGCATAGTTAAACCACATGAATTCATAGATTTTTAACATCTTTACCATTTCCTTATAAGCTACAAAATCAAACTCAAATTTTATGTATCCTTTCATAGTCTACTCAGAGTGGCTTTTAGATTATCTTGTTTTGTGAAATATCTGAAAATACCATTTATTCATAGACAGAGAAAACGTTAATTATATTAGATGACTGGATTTGAAAACTCTCTCACCATGCAGGTTATGATAACATCATAAACTGAATACTTCAAGTGCAAACTACTAAAGTCTTCAGATCTAAGTAACCAATTTTCTATATTGGAATAAGTAAAAACTCTTAAAATTAACATTAAAATATAATTTTGTTCATATTAACCGATGTGCCAAGAATCACATCTATTGTTTCACCTTTTCCCAATCCATATCATAGAAGTTAGAACAAACACTATAATTCAAAGGAAATAATGATTATTACCTTAAGTCCTTAGGGTCCAATAACATTTAATAGCATCCTTTTAAGCTTTCAAGCGAATGTTAGTCTTAGGTTTATAAAAAATATATATATATAGTAATCTACATTATCTCCCTCCAGAACAGATATAAAGAAGAGAACCCTCACCTTTGGGACTGGTTTAAATGAAGCTTAATCACAACAACTAACTTCAGTATTTCCCCTGAAGATTATATCGATTCATATGCAGAATCTGTTAGATTCAGTCCAAGTGTTAGCAGACACTTTAAAGTGATTTTAAGCTGGTCTTTTTTTTTTCCCTCCTAATTTAGGTGGTGAGAATATCAAGGACATGAAACTCTGGTGTCACGTCCCAGCCATTTGAGTAGAATAAACGTGCTTAGATAGGATTGTTCACCCACAAGATACAACACAGCCCTCTTCACTCGGACACTCCAACAACTAATGACAGGCAAATTCCCTTAAAAACACTGCTAAGTTTTTAAAAATAGAAAAAAAAAAAAGGAAAACCGTCCTGTGTAATTAGCATTCCCAGTACCACTCAGAATTAATGCTTCAGTATAGAATTTATAGATTCAAATATTTTTAAGTAAAGAATTCTGGAAAAGCATGGAAATATCTGAACATTAGCTTCAGAAGCTAAGATCTCAAAAGGGAAATAAGTGAAAATTATCTAGGAAAAGCGTACCTTTCTCATAATTGCTTTAAAAGTTAGATAGTATGATAAATAATGTTTATAGACATTTTACAGTCATTTTAGAAATCTGAAAAATCACACAGAAAAACACTCAGGATAAAAATCAAGTTATTAGATCAGCCGGCTGGCTCCGTGAGTAGAGCATGCAACTGTTGATCCGGGGTCATGGTTTTTGAACCCCATGTTGGGGGTCGAGATTACTTACTAAATAAAAGTTTTTTAAAAAAATCAAAAGTTATCGTTATCTTCATTTCCAAGATAATATCACGGATTTGCATTTTTTAAAAAGATTTTATGTATTTATTTAGAAAGAGATTGAGATAGAGAGAGCACGCATGAGTCGGGGGCAGGGCAGAGGAAAACAGAGAATCTCAAACAGACTCTGTACTGAGCGCAGAGTCCCACTGGGGCTGGAAATCAGGGCCCCAAAATCATGAACTGAGCCAAAACCAAGAGTTGGACGCTCAACCAACTGAGCCACCCAGATGCCCTCATAGGTTTGTCTTTTATTTTCTTTCAGTTGATTTCTGTATGAATTTTAAATTACTATGCCATACATATATCTAGATATCTACATCTCTCTCTATATATAATACATATGTATATATTTTTGTATAATTTCTGTTTACTTAATTTTAGCTTGTAAACATAAATCTATGTATTCTTTCCACGAAAGATTTTAGTAACAACATATTACTTATTTAATTGTACTTTTATTTATTCTATTTTGGGATAATTAAATACCTAATTATTAATTCTCAAATTGTTAATTTTTATATAAATGATAAAAATATCTATATTTTATAAATATAAAACATAAAACACATGGTTCACATAAAACAACTATTTTATGAAAGGTTGGTTATATCTTTATTCTCTCTTGGAAAAATACTACTGAAAGTGAAGTTACTGAGTCAAACCCGAAGAATATGGATATTTTAACATGCATGTTACCTGTTACAAGCCTATTTCCAGAAAGATTACACCAACTTAATAAGTGATGCAACAGAATGTGTCCAACTCATCATATTTTTAGCATTTTTGTCATCACTTTTTAATACTTTGCTAGTTTGGTTGTAAACAGAAAAGATATGTCATAGGATCTTTATTTGTTACGATGTTTAGTGATATATTTTAATTTCTTAGTACTACCTTCTTATTTTGTTTCCTGGTGTCTCATGTGCTCAGGAACAACAACAGTAAAGTTTTAAACTTCCAAACCCTTTACTATTGAAACATCATTAAAAACCCCATCTGCTTAGTATTCTATGTTCTCTTGTCTTGGTCTTTAATAGATTGCAGCTGGTTTATGTGATAAATGAGTACATGCTAATGGGATAAAGAAATTTACTAGTGCACCCTTGTGATCCAAAAGAAGACGCCAGGTACCATAAGGATGAGGTCCTGATGCATCTGTCACAAAAGCTAGGTTTCCTGTCCATCCCTGGATGCTTCCTGGCCTTGGGCTTTGCCAAATCTTGAGTCTTAGTTACCTTGTAAGTAAAATAGTTATACCTGGTCTACTTATGTAAGAAGAAAATTACAATGACTTAGTAAGTCTCAATTTTAACGTTTTTGTAAAAAGAAAAAAAAACTACTAGTACATTATATTTTAGTTAGGGATCGCTGCAAATTGTATACTTTTATACCCATAATCCTCTATACACTATACAATTGGATGATTCCACTAATAATTAATTTAGTTCTCTGGAGAGACCATTTTTGGGGGGATATTGCCCTCAAATCATAGCACTAAAAAACGGCACAAACAGATCTATCATCTATGTATCTATCTATCAATCATCTATCAATCATCTCCTACTGGTTCTGTTTCTTTAGAGAATGCTAACTAATATATAGAGTATATGTGAAAATGTGTTTAATGTATAAATTCAAGATTAAGTCACCTTTTGTACTAATACTATCTGTGGTACATCCTAAATAAATCGTATAATACTATTCTATCTCATAATGATGTTTATTCATTTAGAAATCATTGCTGGAATCAGCTTCCATTAAGATAACACTTATTATTTCCATGCAATGATATAAAACAATTTTAGTCATTGATAAGTAAAACACTCTCTCTAATCATATAATCATAAAATAGCAACTAATCGATATAACTACCACATGTATTTATTGTGAAATAGATCACAATGTTTAAATCACAAGAATTTGAATGTTCTATAGAATCAACGGCATACATATTTTTGAAGATGCACCATAACTAAAATTTGGAAAATGCTCTTTCTTCTATTTTAGTCACCTAATTTTGTAAATATACAATTAATGGTTTCTCATTTCAACTGTACTTTCATAGTTCTTTTTTATTTACCTAAATGACTTTTGATTAGATGACTAAAGAATTCTAGAAACTTGATCATCCATTAAAGGCTTCCATTCATGAACCAAATTCCTAAAATTTATAGCTTAGATAAAAAAAAATATATTGGAATTTGGAGATACTACTATTATAAAACAAGAAAATTTGAAGCATCCCATGAAGATAAAAATTTGACAGGACCCAATATAGAATATGATATTCAAATCTCATCCAGGGGAGTCATGCTGCAGAAGTTGGATGTGGCCACAAAGGTACTCTACTCCTAGATTCACTAATTCTGGGGATCCTGGGACAACAGTAACATCTACGTCCAAAGAGGAATATTATATCCTGCCTTGGGTATATAGAGCAGTAATACTCCAGGCTACTGGTAATACCTAAGAAGGGTGGGGAGCACCAACTCCCAAACGTGGACCATGAGCTCTTCCATGACACATCCAATCCTTCCACTACTCCTACAAAAAAAAAAAAAAAAAAAAAAAAAAAAAGAGAGAGAGAAGAAAAAAAATGCTAAAATGCAGGTGGTAGTATTACTGGCTTTTCCTCTTTACATAGATATATAAAAATGTAACACAGAAGTTCACAGGTACTCTCAACTAAAAATATTTTAAATGACAGTATGTTTGGAAATTTAAGAAAACTTCAATAAATAGAAGAACATGCATATAAATAAGAAATAGTACAGCCATAAGACAACCTTAAACAAATATAATAATTATTTTCTGAGGATATGAAACTTTATTATATCAATAAAACTTTATGATGGAAAAGTCAATTGGAGATCAATATAAAATATATATATATATATATATTAATGATTAGAATGGACAAAGATGCAAATTGCTAAGTTGTATTAAGCTTAAAAGATAATGTCTTTAACAGTTAAATTAACAGTTTTCCCAAGATGTAGCCTGAAGAGGGTTTGAGAGGGAAATATTGTAAGAAAATTTATGATACTGGAGATTAAAAGCACAACGTGAAGATCTATATGGTAAGCACCACAGAAGAAGAAAATAGAGAGTATTCATGGAGGTTATATTTAAAGTGAAATAAAATAAATCGATAAGGCTTTTTTATTTATTTATTTTTTTTTAAAGATTTTATTTATTTATTTGATAGAGACAGAGACAGCCAGCGAGAGAGGGAACACAAGCAGGGGGAGTGGGAGAGGAAGAAGCAGGCTCCTAGCAGAGGAGCCTGATGCGGGGCTCGATCCCAGAACGCCGGGATCACGCCCTGAGCCGAAGGCAGACGCTTAACCGCTGTGCCACCCAGGCGCCCCGATAAGGCTTTTTTAGAATTGAAGATAAACAGAAACACAGAGATTAAATACAAAACGAACTAAGCAATATTTTTTTAAGTTAATAACACAGGAAGAATAAAAACGTTGCCAATTCAGAATAAGTCAGAATTAAATTATTTCATTTCAAATGATTTACTAGAGGAAAAAAAACCACAAATGAAGAGAAATAAAAAGATATAAATAATAATAAGAATCAGAATAACAGAGCCTCAATGAACACTAAATGCAAAACAAATCAACATATTCAGTACATTAAAATTTTAATTAAAATAATAAAAAATAAAGTTATAACACTTTTTCTGACCAGATTAACATTCAAGTATGAAGGTGAAATGACATATTAAAACTCAAAAAAGTTTAAGACTTCCATTCATTTCCTAAGAGAATATATTCCAGCAAGAAAAAGAAAATTTCAAACTGAAATGAATAATGGAGTAGCAAAAATATGTATACATTTGGTAAAGTTATAATACCAAATTTAAGTTTGTGTTTTGTTAAAAATATAATAATAATAAAATTTTTAAATGATGATGATCTGAACACAGGAGTTAAGTGGAGAAACAAGAGGAAGGACGCAAGGCCAATTAAAGTAATTAAGTCATTGGTTGTAAAAATACACATATATTAATTAGATTTAACCATTTTCAGGAAGCTTAGAACTTTTAGGGTGGTTACTAATATGATAGAAATAAATGCATTACCTTCTAAAATATTAAAGAAAGAACAGAACCAAGAAAATATGGCCAATTCCACAAATGGTAGGAAAGGGAAAATGAACATCAATAAAACATGATAGAGACAAAGCACTAAATAAAATAGCATAGATATGTCAAATATTTATTAATAAACACAATAAATATGAAATAGCTCAACCATAGAATAGCTCTGTGTCAATTTCAAGAATTCAGAAATCATGTCATTAAAAAGTATGAAAAAAATAAATTGAAGGAAGCCAAAAAAAAGATATTCCATACAGAATAGAAAACAAATACCCAAATGAAGAAATATATATGTCTAACAAACATGTGAACAAATGCCCAATCTTACTAGTAATCAAAGATATCCAAATTAGAGCAATAAAAATGTTAAAAAATTAAATAGAAAAAACAAGTAAATTATACATTGAGAAATGGAGTAAGAATAGAGCTGTAAAATGAGAACACAAACTGATGAAGTTTAAAGGAGATATAATAAGTCCACAATCAGAGTGAAAGACAAGTAGCATGAATTAACATTAATCATGATTTAACATAGCAGATAAAGCAGAAGAAATATGAGAGCACAGACTATCAGAACAGCAATAACCTTTGTCTGGGATGCTTGACACATATAGACATACTCACAGAAATAAATATATAAATAAATAGGGATAGTCTCTCTTTAAATTTTTTAATACATTATGTAATTGTTTCCCAAAGTCACCGACCCAATTTTCACCCCCACTAGTAGTTTATGGGAACATTAGTTTTCTCACATTTTTGCCAACATCCAAATTATAATGCCTTAAAAATGTTTTCTTGTCTTAGGGTTGAAAACATTATTTCATTGCTTTTCAATCTGTTAATTTCTGATTAGTAATAAAGGTAAGAAATGTTGTATACATCCAACAACTAAATGCATTTCTTTTTTTTTTATAAATTCCTTTCTCAGACTTTTTTTTTGCCCGTTTAACACCAATCTAGTAATATCAACAAATAATTTTTATATTATTTTGATGATTGAATTATTACTTGATTCAAAATCAAGTAGTATACTATAATTGTATTTTCTTATAGATAGCCGCAACCCTCCCCTTTACCCTTGTGACATTATCGTCTTTGTTTCTTATTGTGTCTTTCTACTGAATAACCAAGATTAAGTACCCAGGAAATACACACACTTCTCCAGGGAAACATTTTCAGATGAAACTGGCAGACCTGCACAGTAGCAAGTTCCCATTACATTCTGAAGCATTTCAGGTATGCAGAGCTTCATGCTAAACTGGCATAAATAGAACACATTTTTTGCTTGTGTGCTCATAAACTTCACAGCATCTCTGCCTCCTCATGTGTGCAAAGGTTTGGAGACAAATCCCATGACTAAAGAAATATGATATGGTGGACACATGATACCTCTGTATATCCCATGCTCTAAGTGCTTCCCCTCATGATGGCCCACCATATTATTTCAACCCACAAGGGTTGTCAGGATAGCTGCTGAGCTTCCTGAAGGTTAGAATGAAAGATAAGAGCAATGAATAAATGAAAAAAGCCTTGAACATCTGAAATTCTCACTTAAAAAAGCCCAGATCATCCCAGAACGAAAGATGTTAAGGTACTGATTGAGGTGTTTCAGAAAATCTTCTGCCAATTCCCACACCCAGGAGATGGATTTTTCTACTTAGCCACTCTATTTTCACCTACATATATCACGAGTTGTTGCATGCAAATTCCTATATGGTGGGCCACAGACAGTTAGAGGTGGTTTTATTGTTGCAGATTACTCTGGCCAAGGAAAGCAGACTAATCTACTGGATCCCAAAGTCTTGGTGGTATCACTGGCTGTTTGGCCTTATATGGCTAACAGAATATTATTGTCATCCGCTCAATTACATCCACCTGAGAGTAGGATCATGTTTGAACTGTTGCACTACATTGTCTCCTATGATCCTTTCCTTTCCCAGGAAAAGAACTCCCTAAAACCTTGACCAGCATGTGGACTTGAGGTCCTGGAAGAAAGTCTTAACTAAAAATCTTGGAAAAGCTAGATGATCCACTTGGAGTGCAGGTCATATTTACTCAGTACAAATAAAGAAAGGTTCTTTTCCTCATAGAAAGAGTCCAGGAGAGGCAAATAGTTCAGTTTAGAAATTTCATATATCATCATGACACATTAAATGTTGTATGGAGCTGAAAAATGCTAGTATCTCTTGCTACATCATAGGGATGAACAAAAGGCTGATGAAGAACAGCTTCAGTCTTCCCAATTATCTATAGTGTCTGGGAAGTTTGTGTCTATTTGGAGGAAGGGAGAATCAGCCTGTATGTTTTTCTCAGACTTGGCTCCTGGGACCCAATCTATTGTAAACAGTCTTATATTGGCAGTTACTGGCTGGTAATGAGAACAGGGGTTTGCCATTAGCAGAAACTGGCGTGGCTGATAGCTTCCCTTGGCTACATGCCAGTATGACAGCATCTCAACAGACCAGCAGATGTAGTTATCAACTTAGGAGTTGCATAAAACTAGTTAAAGATGCTCTATATTACAAGATTCCTGAAGGGACCCAGTGCATGACTTTTAACATAAATTGCGTACTGTGACTTTGGTGCTTCCTGGTGTTTGTTTGATGATTTTTGTTGTTGTTTACTAGGAGATGAGGGGTATCTTATTCCAGAATCATTTTTGTGTCTTATGTACACCCTAATTGGTCATCTCAGGAAAGTGATCTTGTCTTTTTGATAATATCATTCTGACAGATGTGAGGTGATATGCCATTGTGGCTTTGATTTGCATTTCTTAGATGATTAGTGATATTGAGCATCTTCTCATGTATCTGTTGGTTTTTTGTGGGTCTTCTTTAAGTAAATGTCTATTACGTCCTTGGCCTTGTTGTTGTTTTTGTAGTCATTGTTTCTTAAGGAGTATGAATTCCAAGAAGTAAAAACAAAGTTTATATTTTTCAAAAGTTTAATGATTAACACATAAATATAGAAAATTAAAGGGGAATCAGATGAGTATGAAGCTGTTGTGTTATAGTAAGAAAAGTCCCAAGCAAAGTGATAAGCCAAGAGAAAGAAAAAATACAATGAGTAAAACAGGAGAGTAATAACAGGCATATTACTGAATGCTTACTGTGTGTAAACTACTCCAAGGGCTCTATATGCAACCCATGTGTAACCTAGTTAATCTTCCTAATAACTCTGTGAGATAGGTGGTATTATTACATTCAATTCTAGACAGGAAAACAGAAGTACAGACTGATTGATAATGTGCCTGTAGTCATATATTAATGGAGTTAGAAACTGAACACAGGTAGCCTATCACAATAGCTCTGACCATTATTACATGTTGTTAAAAAAATAGGGTAAGGAACCAAGATGAACTAAGAACCTAGCTGAGATTGGAAAGGATGAGATAAGAGAAATGAAAAAGATTAATTTTGCAAAGACTGGAAGAAAGGAGACATACATAAAGCATGTATTGAATTCTAACCATATATATATAAGACAATAAGTTAAGCCCTGAGAATACATTAAAGAACAAAAATAGAAGGAGCAGCAACAACAAAAAATCCTTTTCCTTTGAATCAGGAGAGAGGGGATTATTCAGAATATGGAGAAATGTTTCTGTGGACCAGATTAAAGTATTACTGGGTTTATAGCAGCTAGCTAAGTGTTCCAGTGAAAAAGATTAGAACCCTGTGCTTACAGAAGGTTGGAGGGAGCTTTGGAAAGGCTGACTGTACTAGTTTGCACAATTGGTGGCCAGGGTTATCTTGCAGTCTGCAGCCAAGGGATAACATAGATGTGACTGATTACTTGAAAAAAAAAAAAGATTGAAATTAACGACATGGTCTCATTAACACCTGTGAAACAAATGAGTTAAACCACAACAAAAGTTCAATACCGCTGCAAAATAAGTTTTTATGCTTAAATATATTAAAACAATCAGGGAGGTTTCAGTGTTTCAATGGAAATTCATTAAATTAGAATAAACATATGACTATGTCAAATATCACCTCTGAATGTATCACATATGAGCCAGAATTTTCCTTGCTGACTCACAGTTTTAAGATCTTCTATATCGTTAAGAATGCCTCCAAAGTTTAAGTGAATGGGATGATCTTTAAAGTCATTCTTAATAGTATAAATAATAATAATACAGAAGTCAATTGTTGGTTTAGTCAGCTAGTAGTCACTTGCCTTCCAAGTAGCATGTCTATCATACTGATTATCTGGTCACAAAATGGTGGCCCTAGCAAACAACACAAACTGTCATACAACATTGAAGCCTGGCTCTTTCTAAAAACTCCCTTAAAGATGCCAGTGTTATTCTGGATGCCCCAGAATTTTAGAGTCAGGGACATGTAGCACTACTTTCTTTTCCGGTAATATATCAGCCTCAGCAGCAGACATTGGTTGAATCAGCACTAGCAATATGCCTACATATATTGGTTCTGTTTCTTCCAGAGAATGTATATTTATGTCACAGATAACTTCATTATATATATTACATCTATATATGTGCATATATATGTGTGCATATATAGATTGCATATATATATATACACACATATATATGTGTGTGTATTTTTAAGATGAAGTCCACAGAATGTAAAGAAAGACCATTATCTCTTTTACATGTTTGAGTTTTTCATTTCTTTTGGATTCAAAATTAGCAACATGTCTCGAAAAGAGAGGGAGGAAATAATCAAGAGAAAATATCCTAGTAATCACTAAATCTCACAGCCCCCATCATTGGAACAATGGCCTAAGTGCCAAACACAGTGATTCTGCCTCTGCAATTATAACTATTTCTTTTCTTTCTTTGCTTTTTTTTTAATTGCATAGAACTTGTTTCATAACTTTCACTTTTTATGTTGTCACTCAGATATTTTTGGCCAGTGAAAAAAATATGTTTCCTTCTCTAAAACACTGTCTAATTATCTGCTGAGATACTTTGGGCTGTTAGAGCTAGCAGAGGTCTGGGGATGCATCAGTGAAACATCCCTTAGGTCACTCCTGTAGACTGACTTCTACACAGCACTCATCATGGTGTTTAACAATTTTTTTTTATGTGTTACTCTTTGTGTTAGAAGTGAGTTCTATGATGGAAAAGGTAAATTATTTTGCTGTCATATCCTGGGATATAACAGGCATGTAACATGGAAGCTATCCAAATAATACTATTGGGTTCATTTAATTTATCCATTTAAAATTTTTTTAAATGGGTAAAAAAAATAAGTGAATAATTGTACTTCTTGCAATGACACTTTTTCTTTTTCTTTTTTAAATTATATTGTCTATACCCTATATCAAATTTGCTAGGTAGGAAAGGCTTTCTAACCTAGAGCTCCCATTTCAGAGGTAAGTAGACTCAAACTCAAGAGTTAAATATGGGATAGTTCCCTGTGGCTGCAATCACAAATTAACACTACCTTGGTGGCTTAAATTTATTCTCTTACAGTTCTAGAGGCCAAAAGTTTGAAATCAATATCGCTGGGCTGGAATCGAAGTACTGGTAGGGTCACCTGCTACCAATAAATACCCTCTAATTTCTCTCTTCTAATTCTTTGACCAAAATCTTCATCCTTCTAAAGGCTCAAGATGAGTATCCATTTCTTGTCCCTGCTAGCTTTGATGGTGATGGCTTTCTTGGTTTATAGCCACATCACTCCAATTTATCTCTCTTTGGTCACACTACTTTTTTTTTCTAGTTTCCAATAACATATTCCCAAATTCCTTCTGAGCCCTCACCAGAAACACATTTAGTGTGTGTTTTTCTACCAAGAGTCTATTTAAGGCAATCTAGGCTTTTTCTACCATGGACCTCCAAATTCTTCCAGAATGTACCCATTACCTAATTCCAAAGCCACATCCACATTTTAAGATATTTTTCATAGCAACATTCCACTTCTCAGTACCATATTTCTTTACAAACTATATTTTACAAAGAATGGTAGATCACCTCAGCAGATTTGTATGCTGCAAAATTATAAAGCTTCTATAAGAGAAAGGAACAAGATTGAAGTGAATTTTTCTACTTCCTGGAAATTACATTGGAAAGAAAATTAGAATTGGAGACATATATTACAAAAAATTGCATTTTAATAATTAATATATTAATATTTAAATTAAAAAACATTTTCATTTCATCAGGATGTATTTTCTTTGAGTTAAACAGAATTATAATTTCTACCTATGAGAAGCTAACTTTCTTAGGCTAAGGATATATGTGAGAAAAGGTAGAAAACACACTAAAGTATTAGTAAAAAATAAGTTTAAGACAAAAAAATTATGTTGTTATTACCTCAGTATGTTTATTTTTCACACTAGCAACTATTAATTTCAATTATATATGGTAAAAAGGTATACTCGGGGTATGAAGGTAATTCACAGTCCCAGCAAGGACTACTGATGTGAGGATATTAGTTGCTTTAAGAAGAGAAGTAAAAAAAGGGCTGATGGGAATGAGCTATTTTCAATAACATTCACACCACATATTTACCTTAAATATAAATATACTCTTACTTATTTAATATTTATTCCTATTCAAATAAAGGCTAAGTCTGATGTTGCAGCAGTTGGAAGGTGAAAGCAAAGATTTTGTACATGGGAAACTCTTCAAAAAGAAATTGGTGAAGAAAGCACTTACAGAACGTGGGTATTAGTAGATCCTGTGGACCCTCTTCCTAGCAAAACAACCATAACTTACACAAATTATCATAAAGATGACTGTTTAAAATGTTTAGAGATTGCCTTCAGGCATAAAGCAAGTATAGAAACATTTACTCAAGAAATCCTCTTAAATCTCCATAAGAACAATGAGAGTCTGTGACCTTGAAACCAAACCAGCTCCTTTTGCCATGTCCCCCCAGGAAGCTCTGGGTCAGGAACTCTACTCCAGGTGAGTTCAAACAAGATGGAAGGATACCCCTCTGACCTAACCTTCCAGTTTAGGCTTACTCCAAAAGGAGCAGGCTACCAGCCTTCCTCATCTACTCCAACTCCACATGGCAAAAGTGCTATTTCAGGCAAGAGGAGATAAGAGGTCTAGGCCTACTTCCTCTATACAGCACCCACTTGTAGGGTAGAAGCTCTAACCCAGGCACTGAAGGCTCAGAATACTGGGCCCCAATCACTCTTGCCAAGCTTACCTTTAAGGTCAAATGTTCCCTATTATAAGGGAAATGGCAAAAATCTCAGAGATTACCAAACTGCCCAGCTCTTTGCTGGTATAGCAGGAGTGACACTCTGAGAGATGTAGATTGTTGTTCTCACTTCCATTTCCCAAGTGATGGTACAAAGGTTCTGACAGGAGAGAGGCATTTCTTAGGAACAGAGACCTCTGTAGCTCTAGGGTAAGCAGCTAAAAATGAGTGGAAACTAATATCTGTTTGAAACCAACAGAGATAGGAAGCTTAAGAGAGAGAGATCAGGGAAAGAGATGATGGCCAAAGAGAATCCTTTCTATCCCTGGGGATGTGGGGTTGGACTGATTGGCCCACACCAAGGCTGCAGTCTTTGAAAATCAACATTAGAGACTTCACTCCACAGGGGAAACTGACTTCACTGGAATGGTCTAGAAAAGTTACTGAACAAACAAACAAAGAAAGAACAAGTGGTCCTGAGATAGGAAGGATCAGAATACAGTATTGCTATAATACATTATGTGATGTGTGCTGTTTTCAATAACAACAACAACAACAACAAAATGAGACATGCAAATGAGCAGGGAAATAAACAGGAAACATGATTCCTACACAAGAAAACAAGCAGACAGTAGAAATTGCCTTTAAGGAGGTCAGTTTGCAGAGTTGGCAGAAAAAGACTTAAAAACAGATATTAAACCCCTAAGGTCAGGAACAAGACAAGGATGTCCACTCCCACGACTTTTATTCAACGTAGTACTGGAAGTACTATCCATAGCAATCAGAAAATGAAAAGAAATAAAAGGCATCCAAATTGGTAAGGAAGAAATAAAACATTCACTATTTGCAGATGACATGATACGATTTATAGAAACCCCAAAAGATGCCACCAAAATGCCACTAGAACTGATAAATAAATTCAGTAAAGTCGTAGGACACAAAATAAATGTGCAGAAATCTGTTGCATTTCTGTGTACTGAAAACAAAGCAGCAGAAAGACAAATTAAGAAAACAATCCCACTTACAATTGCACCAAAAATGATAAAATACCTAGTTATAAACTTTACCAAAGAGGTGAAAGACCTGGATTCTGAAAACTATAAAACACTGATGAAAGAAACTGAAGACAACACAAAAAAATGGAAAGACATTCCCTGCTCATGGATTGGAAAGACAAATATTGTTAAAATGTCTATACTATCTAAAGTAATCTAGACTGAATGCATTCCCTAACAAAATACTAACTGGGTGGCTCAGTTGGTTAAGTGCCTGCCTTAAGTTAAGGTCATGATCCTGTGGTCGTGGGATTGAGCCCCACATCAAGTTCCCAGCTGAGCAGACAGCCTGCACTCCCTCTCCCCCCTGCTTGTGCATTCTTTCTCTTGCTATCTCTCTCTCTCTCAAAAAAATAAATAAAATCCATTAAAAAATACCAACAACATTTTTCATAGAACTAGAACAAATAATCCTTAAATTTGTATGGAATCACAAAAGACCCCAAATAGCCAAAGCAATCCTGAAAGAGAAAAAACAAAACGGAGGTATCACAATTCCAGACTTCAAGCTATATTACAAAGCTACAATAATCAAAACAGTATGGTACTGGCACAAACATAAACACATAGATCAATGGAATAGAACAGAAAGCCCAGAAATAAGCCCAAAATTACATGGTAAATAATCTTCAACAAAGGAGGAAAGAACATGCAATTGGAAAAATATAGTCTCTTCAGCAAATGGATTGGGAAAATTAGTCAGCTACATGAAAAAGAATGAAACTGGACCACTTTCTCATACCCTACACAAAAATAAACTCAAAATGGATTAAAGACTTAAATGTGAGACAGGAAACCATTAAAATCCCAGAAAGACCACAGGAAGTAATTTCTTTGACATCAGCCATAACAACATTTTTCTAGATGTGTCTCCTGAGGCAAGGGAAACAAAAGCAAAAAACTCTTGGGACTACATCAAAATAAAAAAGCTTCTGAACAGTGGGAAAAAACAACAACAACAACAAACTATCCACTAAACTAAAAGGCAACCTACTGAATGGAAGAAAATGTTTGCAAATGATGTATCTAATAAAGGGTTAGTATCCAAAACACATAAAAAAATTTGTACAGCTCCACATCCAAAAAAACAAATAATCCAATTAAAAATGGGCAGAAGACACAAATAGACATTTCTCCAAAGAAGACATCCAGATGGCCAACAGACACATGAAAAAATGCTCAAAATCATTAATCATTAGGGAAATACAAATCAAAACTAAAATGAGATATCACCTCATTCTTGTCAGAATGGCTAAAATCAAAAACAAATAACAACAGGTATTGACAAGGATACAGAGAAAAGGGAACACTCTTGCACCGTTGGTGGGAATGCCAACTGGTGCAGCCACTTTGAAGAATAATATGGAGGTTCCTTAAAAGTTAGAAATTGAACTACCCTATAATCCAGTAATTGTACTACTTGCACTACTCACAAAATACAAAAACACCAATTTAAAGGGATATATGTACCCCTTACATTTATTGCAGCATTATTTACAACAGCCAAATTATGTAAGTAGACCAAGTATTCATGGGCAGGTGAATGGATAAAGAAGAGGTGGTGGAATATCATTCAACCATAAAAAATGAAATCTTGCTATTTGCAATGACATGGATGGTGCTAGAGAGTATAATGCTAAGCAAAATAAGTCAGTCAGAGGAAGACAAATATATGATTTCACCCCTATGTGGAATTTGAGAAACAAAACAACAAGCAAAGGCAGAGAGAGAGAGAAAGAGACCAAGAAACAGACTGTTAATTACAAAGAACAAACTGATGGTTACCAGAGGGGAGGTGGGTGGGGGATGGGTGGGGGAAAAAAAACAGTTATTAAAATATATTCAAAGAACATAAAATAAAGCAAGATACCATGATCATGTCTCATTGAATAGAGAATAGAATTTAAATACAAATTATATATTTCTCCAAACAGAAATCATGGAGTTGAAAAGTATAATTACTGAGATGCAGTTTTCTTTAGGGGGGCTCAAATATAGACTTGAGCTGGCAGAGGAAAGAATCAGTGAACTTGAAAATAAATTGATAGAAATTGCTCAGTCTGAGGGACAAAGAACAGAATCGAGAAAAGAAGAGACCCTCAGAGAAATGTGGACACCATAAACTATGCCAATTTACATGTAATAGGAACACCAGAAAAGGGGAGAGATAAAAAAAAGATGAAAAATATGCAAATAAATAATGGCTTAAACTTCTAAAACTTGAAACAAACAAAACAAAACATTAATTTACACACCCATGAAGCTCGATGAGCTCAAAGATAAACAAAAAGAAAGGCACCCTGACACATCATAGCTAAAATATCAAAAACCATAAACAAAATTGAAAGCACCAAAAATAAAATGACTCATCACATGCAAAAAACAAAAACATGAACAACAACAAAAAAACCCTCCAAGAAAATTAGCAGCTAACTTTTTATTAAAAAAGAATAAAATAGGGGTGCCTGAGTGGCTCAGTTGGGTAAAGGTCTGCCTTCAGCTCAGGTCATGATCCCAGGGTGCTGGAATCAAACACCCCTCCTCCCTGCATTGGGCTCCTCCTGCATTGGGCCCCTCCTGCTACCCCTGCCTGTGATCTCTCTCTCTCTTCGTCAAATGAATAAATAAAATCTTTAAAAAAAAAATGGAGGCCAGAACACAGTAAGTCGACATATTCAAAATGTTGAAAGAACAAACTCAACCCAGAATCTAATAACCAGGAAAACGGTCTTTCAAAAATAAAAGTGAAATAAAAACATTTATATATCAACAAAAGCTGAAGAATTTGTTGCTAGCAAGCCCATATTATAATAAATATTCAAGGAAGTTCTTCAAGCTGAAATTTAAGTGACAAAAAAAAGTAATTCTAAGCTATATAAGAAAAAAATTACCAATAAATAAATTACACAGATAATCATAAAAGGTAGTCAAATTGCATATTCTTCCTCTTTCTAACATATTTAATAGCTCCTACAAAAACAGTATGTGTATATTTGCATTGTTAGTCACATAAAATACAAATATGCAATGTATTCGACAATAATAGAACAAGGGAGATAAGTGGGAGTAAGTGATACTGAAGTAGTCAAATAAATAACACCAGATAGTAAGATGAAGAAATGGGGGGAAAAAAGGTAAAAAAGCAATGGTAAAGATAACAAACTCTATAAATACATACTAAAAACATGCTCCTACCTTAACTTCTTCAATTAAATTAAAATCTTATAAAAAATATAAATAACAACGTATGTTTGGGTATATGACATATATATGTTATGACATATACATGAATAATAATAATAGCACATGAAACTAAAGAGGGATTAAAGTTAGAGAAGAATAACATTTCTATAGGTCACTGAAATTAAATTATTGTAAATCTGAGGTAGATTTTGGTAAGATTTATTCTGTGAGCCATAGGGAAATCCTTAAAAAATAACTCAAAATACAGAGTTAAAAATCATCAAGGGAATTAAAATGTTAAAGTAGAAACTATCCATTTAATGCAAAAGAAAACAATAAAGGAACAACAGAGAATTTAAAAAAATATGAGACATACAGAAAACAAAAATGTGGTAGACGTGTGTTCAAATATATCGATTAAAAAAACTAAATGCGATTTGATTAACAATTCAAGTTTGTCTACAGATTTAATGCAATATCTTTTAAAATTCCACTGGATTCTTTTTCAGAAATTGGTGAAGTGATCCTAAAATTCATGTGGAAATGGAAAGTCACATAGAGTAGCGTAAACAATCTCAGCAAAGAATAAGGATGAAGGATGATCAATTATCAATTTCAAAACTTACTGTAAAGCAATAGCAACCCATACAATGTGACTATAGCAAGAGAGTTAAGAAAAATCAATGAAATAGCACTGAGAGTCCAGAACTAAATTCTTTCAGTTATGGTCAATTAATTTCTGACAAGCGTACCAAAACAATTTGACAGGAGAAACAACAGTCTTTTGAACAACTAGTGCAGCAATAAGTACATATCCACAGACAAAATAAAGAAATTGGACCCCTTCTTTATACCATAAATAAACATGAACTCACAAGAAATCATAGACCTAAATATATAAACTAAAATTATAAAACTCTTAGAATAAAGCATTGAGATTAAATCTCATTAACTTGATTTAGGCAAAAGTGTTCTTAGGACACCAAAACCACAATCAACTGAAAAAATAATAGTAATAAATGGGACTTAATCATATGTAAAAAATTTTGAGTTTTTAAGATACCTTTCAAGGATACTTCAAGAAAGAGCAAAAATCACCCATAAAAGGAAAATATATTTGAAAATCATATATCTGATAAGGGAATTATGTTCAGAAAAAATATTTAAAAGCTCTTAGAATTCAACAAAAGGAGACAACTCAATTAAAAATGAACAAATATAAACGCCATTTCTGCAAAACTACAACTGGCCAATAAACACATGCTTGACTGCTTGACATTAGCTATCATCAAAACGCAAATCAAACCACAAGAAATAATCCTCCACCACCCCCCCAACTAATATTGCTATAATCAAAGACATAAAATATCAAACATTTGTGAGAGCATGGAGAAATCTGAACTCTCATGCATTGCCAGTGAAAACACAAAACAGTTCAGCCTCTTTGGAAAAGAGTTGGGCAGTTAGTTCCTCAGTCAAACATAAAGTTACCATATAACCCAGCAATTTCAATCCTGTATCTGTACCCAAGAGAAATGAGGTCATACAAGATAAATGAAAACAAACAACTACTTAAAAATTGTACACAAACATCCATACCGATATGATTCATAATAGCCAGAAATTAGAAAGTTTAAATTTCCATCCACGGATGAATGGATAAATGAAAAATAGTATGTCGATAAATTCAATATTATTCAGAAATACAAATGAATGATAAGACCTGGATAAACCTCGAAAATATTATGCTAAGTGAAAAATAGCAACAGACCCAGAGGACCACAGATTGCTGAACTCCATGTATATTTAAAGTGTAGATTAGGCAGATCTAGAAAGAAAGGAGATAAGTGGTTGCTGAGAGCTCAGGATGGGGAGGGAGGGGGTGTATCTGCTAATGAGCATAAGCTTTCTTCTGAGGACGATGTTGTAGGATACTCAGTGAGTATCCTAAAATAGTTAGAAAACCAAATTTGTTAGGAAAAAAAAATAGTAGACACATCCTCTGAAGAAAAGTTTTTTAGAAAAATATATTTCACTTCATTGTTATAATAAAGATGAATAAGCTGCAAATATTTACCATCGCAATTCTTTCCGTCATGTTCAAATGGCTGTACTTTAAGGCACTGAATGTAATGTATACATTTCCTTACACATATGGGGCTACGTAGATTCATTATTTCTTCAAACATAATCAGCAATGTTTGAAATCTTCAAAAGTTTATTTATACACACGCGTAAAAACCCATGACTGTTGTTAAAGTGGGTACTTTTTGTTGGTAAATGAGAAGTTGAGAGAAAATTACCAAATGTGTACCAGCAGCTAGCACAGAGAAAGAAGAGAATATAAAAGTAAAATTATTTTTCCACCCACTGAATTTTGACTGTATATTAAAGAGACAAATCTTCTGTTTGTTTATGCCAAAATGAATATTCCACTAGGCTTGGACTGAGTAGAAAGGAGTCTGAGTTGGGGCATAACTGGGCACCACATGAGTGATTAGGTCCTAATTTAACCCTTTAGCTATTGATTTGTATGAAGGATCATTCGTATATTCACATAAGAAAGTATATGTGTTTTTCTCTGCTTTCTTTAGAAGAACAATTTTTTTTTACTTATTGGTTAATGCATAAACATTCCAAAGTACATTGCATAATGAAATGCAATTATTTGCAGAAAAAAAAACTGACTTATGAAGGAACTGTTTTTTTACTTAACTTCCAGAATGCAATCATTGGTGTGTTTCTTTTATCATTTGGGTCACATACGCTGTTCCCACATGAATAGGCCTCACTATGATGGTGCCAACTCTAGCATCACAATTCCCTTTTATACAGGCTCCCTTGGCTTTTGTAGATTTGCTTAAGGCTTTTTACATTGAAGGGATGCATTTTTCAAAAGAGAGGACCCGCCTGGGCCTTTTGCGCATTGCCAATGACAGCAGCGGGCTTCTGATTCTAAAGGACCACATTTTAACTCTGATAGAGCAGTAACAGGAAACTACTGCACTAAAAAAGGGAACTGATAAGCTACTGGTAAATACAAGTTAAAAAAATGTGATATATTTGTAAACAAAACAATATGATCAAGCACTGTAGACTAGCCAATGATGTTTCAGTGATACCGAGTTTCAAGGATAAAAAGGTGCATATCCCAGCGGCAAAAGGAATTAGAGTATTAATTGTATTTTAGCATCTTGTTTCCTGTCCTAATCACTTTAAGAATTTTAGAATAAGGAATAATTACTTTCACTTTTACGAATCGTTATATTTTCTACATGGGTTAACAGTTTAACATATAGAATTGAGAATCAATTAATGTTTCATAACTGAATTACCAAAAGTGTGAAGCTATTCTCAGTGAATACATACACACTTGAGAGTCAAAAGTGCCTGAAGGCAAAAAATGGATGTAGATGTTTGAAGTACCACTCTACATCTGTAATAAGCTGAATATATTTAATTTGGTAATATATTCTTGCCAAATATAATGTTATTATTGAGTCTTTTTTCCATTAAAGGATAGCAAATTGTCTTATTTAAAATGATGTGTCTGATAAAATATCATATGTGAAGCAATTATTTAAGGAATAACAATACAAAAATTTGTGAAGAAAATCTGTTTGCATTACTCAGATTAATACTTTTTCTGTCTCTCCATGTTTTTCATATGTATATGTATATATATCTATGTATATTCCTACATATATTGACACCCAACTATTATATATATATTATATATATTCAAAATACTGTATGTATGCAATGTGCATACAATATTTTATATAACATAAATTACATAAAATTATTTTATTAAATATTTTAGTTTATAAATATTTATTACAGTTATTGGAGTATTTCTTCTCTGTTTGGCTTCCTCTATTTAGATCAAGTATACAGAGGGCCATCAAGGGAGACATTAAAAACCTGAGCATCATATGCAAATAATTCATTGTATGTACATGTGCACATTTTTCCTAAGGGAGGTTCTATAGATTTCATCATATTCTTAGAGGTTATGCAAAATAGACTGAGTCATTAGACAGGTTTATACATAGAACTTAATAGAAATATTACTGGATTTTGTTTAAAATCATAGGCATAAGAAATTGTGACACCTGGGTGGCTCAGTCAGTTGAGATTGCCTTCAGCTCAGGTCATGATCCCAGGGTCCTGGGATGGAGTCCCACATCAGGCTCCTTGCTCAGTGGGGAGTCTGCTTCTCCCTCTCCCTCTGCTTGCTACTCCCTCTGCTTGCGCTCTCTCTCTGACTAAATAAATAAATAAATAAATAAATAAATAAATAAAAATCACAAGTTTAAGAAGTGGTTGCAAAGGGAATTATAGTTTCCTGGCTGCCAGTCTACACTCGTGGTAAACATATGTCAGTCAGATGTTTTCAATGCTATTTTGCTCTAGCACTATCTTTAGATTTGTTGAACATAACCACACATGAAAGCAGGTTGTTTAACTATGTATTTTTGTACTTTCAGCCAAATTCAGTAATAATGAATATATCTTATATTGCCACCAGCAGCAAGTCATCTCAAGACCCTACTATTGAAAATTTTATTTATATACTTACTACATAAAGCAGAAACTTTAAGTTATAGGGGATAGAAGGAGGGGCAGAACTAGAGTGAGGAAGAAGTAGGACCAACAAAAAGACAAAACGGCTGCAAGTCTGTATTAAAATTTTGTTGACAGTGATTATTATACTTGGTTTTCTTTAAAAACCATTTTAAAATAATTAAATAGTACTATATAATAATGCTTACTATCAATGTCATATATATCTATATTTATCTAACAACATCTATATGTATATACCATAAATAAATGTATCCCCCACAATAACTTAGAATGTTATTATATCCCCCACGATAACTTAAAAATGATAAAAAATCATTTTTTTCTTACAGATAATGACGGCGGAGTTTCAAGAGGTTAGGTGACTTGTTCAAGGCCATGCAGAATTGCTGGTCTTAAACCCCTGTCTGTAACAGGTAAAACATCTCCCCTTTCAACATCTATGCCATTATTACCGCTCAATATTAAACTGTCTCTTAAATGAAAATACTGACCCAGAGTAACCATGCGTTCTCCGTTGTGGTGGCCTCTGTAATTATGATATCCAATAGTTAACAGCTGTCTGCTCTAAAACTAATAAATAGTTCAGAGCTAGAAGAGTTAGAGAAAGCAAATAAAATTAGTCTCAGGTTTTTTCTTCAGTGAACAAACATACACAGTTTTGCATTTCACCAACATACACCATTCTTTTTGAGATAGAATTTAAAAGGAGATTACGCGCTCACTGACTTGATCTCCTTCAATTCACTAACACAGGTAAAAATACATGTTACTGTTTTTAAGGAAGTGAGGGTTTTCACTAGGTTCTTATATTTCAAAAACTGCAGTTAATTTCTGTATGTTATCTTGAACACAGAACACGATTGTGTTCTCAGCTAGCAGATTAAAGTAAAGTTAATGAATATTAACGGCAGGGCCATTAAAGTCGCTGTTTGACTATAACCTTCAGTCATATGAATAGTGATTTTATTTGGTAACAACATTAGAATAGTCGCTTCACCTTTAATTAGATTTCCCAGAGTGTCCTCAAATAGATGACACAGAGCTAATCTATCTGGAGACTATGGCTTAAATTTCAACTGTTCACTCTGATATGGATGTGCAGATTCCTTAAGCCAATTCTGTTCTCGTTGTTCAGTGTTTCTGTTCTACAAATTGTTAAATATTATTAGTACAACCCTAGGTTCAATTTCAACGATCCAGTCATTTTGTGTACTTTTACTAGCCGATTATTCATATACTGAAATAACATTGACTAGCTGTGCAAAATGTAAATGTGTAGCTCTTTGAAGAGAATATTTTAATCAGCAACTTGCCTGAACTTTTGTATCCCTAGGCAAGAGGAATTCTAAACTGTGTAATAAAATATCAAAGAACATTTTCAATGACAGCTCTGGAATCAGTAAATATGGAAACTTGAGAGGTATGTCAGACATGACACACAGAATAAGAGAAATGTATTTAAGTCTGTTCCAATAGTCCATATGCAGAATCCTATATTTACTTTTAATTCTTGTTTCTTTTTTTTTTTAAGATTTTATTTATTTATTCGACAGAGATAGAGACAGCCAGAAAGAGAGGGAACACAAGCAGGGGGAGTGGGAGAGGAAGAAGCAGGCTCATAGCAGAGGAGCCTGATGTGGGGCTCGATCCCACAACGCCGGGATCACACCCTGAGCTGAAGGCAGACACTTAACCGCTATGACACCCAGGCACCCCTAATCCTTGTTTCTTTTGCATCTGCTGTACTCAGGCAACTTTTAGCAAATTTTTACTTTTTCCGCTTGCCTAGAATTAGGCCAGACTTCCATAATCCTTTCACCATCATCTTAATCCTATTCGTGGTCGCTCTGTATCTTGATCTCCATGGAAAAATCCATTTAATAAATTTCATTGATAACAGTTCTTATCGGGCCCCCTACTTAAGCTGGATACAGTCCTTAAATCCATTTAAATCATGGCATTTCCCAGCCTCAGAAAATAGGATATTACAAAATCATATTTAAACTTTTAACCCAGATGTTTTAGATATTTCAGAAGTATTCTAGCCCTATCCCACCAATCTTAATTCACATATACCTTCAAACATAAGTTATTCATTCCAGTAAATCTCTCAGATCAGTGCCCTCAATGTGATCAACATTTGCCACGCTCACTCTGGTCTTCACTATTTGTCCTTGCTTTAGTCTTGCCTAACCTTTCCCTATTACTCTGATTATTCAAATCCTTACATTCTCAACCTTTTTGGTTTAAGAATTCCTAAATAAGTGGGCTTAATATAATTATATTTACCATTTTAGAAGTTAAAACTAGAAAAAAAATTATTAATACATTTTAAAGAAACAATGTTAACCTATTACATGTTTCATAAGTTAACAGTCTTTTATTTAAAAAAATAAAGATACTTTACAAAACCTTCCAAAGTTAGTGATAGGAAAGTCACTGTTTTACATTTTTCAAATCTCCTTAATGTCTGGGTTACTAGCAGACAGCTAGATTCTGCTATCTACTTATACATTTGACTTGTTACAGTACGTTGTTTTGGTTGTGTGCAAAAACCTCACACAGATATGTCTTAGGAAAAGGAAAAACCTGGCAAGTTTCCTGAAATATTCTTAATATCCCTTAAGGTTCTTCAAATTACATTTGGAATTTGCTACTTGAAGTTCTTAGTTAAGACTCATTCCCTCTATATGTTGATACATTTTTTCTGAGCTCTTGAAAACATTAATGCATGCATGGATACAATCTCATTGAACACATATTTAAGATTTTTATTTCCTTATAATGTATGCCATGATTTTCTGAAGTATAAAGTATATTTCATTTATATTTCCAAGTGAAGTGGTACATCATGACGCTTCAGTACCAGCTCTCTGAAGCAAGATGTCCAGGCTCCATTCCAGTTCTTAATCAGCCATTAACTAGCAGTAGAATAAGTTTCCCCACCACTCTGTGCCTTATAATTTTCATATGTAAAAAGAAATTCTAGGGGTGCCTGGGTTGCGCAGTCGTTAAGCATCTGCCTTTGGCTTAGGGCATGATCCCAGCGTTCTGGAATCAAGCCCCGCATCAGGCTTCTCAGCTGGGAGCCTGCTTCTTCCTCTCCCACTCCCCCTGCTTGTGTTCTCTCTCTAGCTGGCTGTCTCTCTCTCTGTCAAATGAATAAAGAAAATCTAAAAAAAAAATTCTAATAGTTCCTCCTTACCCTACAGTTGTTTTGAGATTTAAACTAGTGTGTATGTGTGCACGCACACATAAAGACAGAGGCATATACACAGACATACACACACAGAAACACACACGTAACTGAATTGCTTTTACTACTCTTGTTTTATTTTATTTTCCCCAGTATGCTAAGGAAATTATGGTATGACGTTCAGAAGCAAAATATCAACTATATTATGTTCTAAATCACATCTCTAGTAATATTTTTTAAAATTTTTTAAAAGATTATTTATTTATTTATTTTGCAAGAGAACACAAGCAGGGGAAGTGACAGGTGGAGGCAGAGAGAGCAGGGATCCCTACAACACAGGGCTCAATCCCAAGACACTGGGGCCATGACCCGAGCCAAAGGCTGACGCTTAACCAACTGAGCCACTTAGGTGCCCACTACTAATATTTTTTAAATTATGAAAATCAGAGGCTAATATTCACAGTACATGAAATTTTGGAAGAGAGACAGAATTTTGAAATATATCCATCTTGCAAAATTGTTTAAAAAAATGGAGCCATTTCTGCGCAATTAGACTCAATTAGGTGATTATCTCTTTTAACTTAATCATAGTCAAATAGTTTATTTTAATGAGCCTTTTATTAACGTCTATCCTTCCTATTCCCTCTGTCATATTCATCTGTCACATGTATCAAGTTCCTAGGATAACTAAGAAGTTGCCTAGAAAAAAAAATATTTATGTTGATTATGTACAAGTTAGAAAATACTTTGATTACACCACCCATTCAATAATTAAACTTTGAAAAAATTAAATAAACCACCCAAGTATCTCAAACATTTAAGTTTAAATGTTCAAAATGTTGACATGCTTCAAAAATGTTGTTTTGGGAATTAAAAGTTTGGGAAAAGTTCATAACTTTATTAATAAAGCTGAAATGGTGTCCTAGGTGTCTCCCAGTTCACCCCAAAATGCACGTACACACACGCACTCCCTCTCTCACCATCATAACTCAAAGTATAAGAGATTAGGTCCTTTAAATAGGTCCATCAGCCTTTTTTGTGATAGGAGCCTCTCAGGTCTTCCCAATATATAGGACAGCCTTCGCTATATACTGTGACAGTTAAATAGCGGCTTTATGAGCTACTGTTGCCAGGGATGTTTAATGTGCTTACACAGAATATGTCATGGTTCAACAAGAGGCCAACTTTCATTTCATAATATGAACAAAAGTGAACCTGACAAGTAAATAAACTGTAAACCAAGCCTCTTTCATCCAGGCAAGCACAGGGAATACAATGGGCCAGGAAAACTCTCTGGGGGGAAAAATTTGCTCTAGAACAGTAAAAGTCTTCCCTTAGCTTATCTAACCTTCAAACTCCAATCTATCCAACTGAATGCTGCCTGTACTTGCTAACTTTAATACCATTAAATAGGTCTTGTCCATGCATCTATTTTGAAAGGTAACTTCTCAATGAGATTTAGTAGCTTTCTGAATATATACATCAGTTCTCTCAAGCCTGCCTGTGTACTGAATTAATTATTTTTAATGGCTGGTGATTTAAAAAGAAAAGAGCTAATTTTTTGAAAGCTGTGGTCTTCAAGGAAAAGGTAGAATAAAAATAATATACAATGATAATGATCGCAGTAAATCAAAGAAATGCTTAAATTTCCTTCTTACATACTCAAACGGTAAGGGACACTGAAACACAACCAATAAAACTTCTTGAAACCAGAAAAATAGTTTTTAATTGTTACATTTTAGTTATCTGTATAAATAATACCCTAGAGCATTGTGTTAAAGTGCATTACTATATTTAGTCAAGTTATTTTTAAATAAAACAAGGCAATTTGGTGATTAAACTTTAGCCGATCCATCCATACATGCAATAAACGTCCAGAAATATTTTTACCCTTAATTTTCCATAGCAATTTCTCAGATAACAAATTTAGTTTATAATATTATAATTATAAGATGCAGTATCAAGATGAAAATAGAGTACATGTGACTTAATATCATATAAAGCATGTGAATTCCTTCTACAATGTGCAAAATAATACCTCCAAAAAACAAACAAACAAACAAACAAACAAACAAACAAAGAACCTTCCATTGATCTCAACTCTATCTCCATGAAAATTGGTTCTCATTGCTTCAAATACTGGACAATACAGGGGTAATACAGGATAAACCAAGTTCCCTTTGAATAGATTTTAAAAAACACATTAATTATAGCAAAATATACACAAGGTTTCATGTAATGATTTCAAAGATAGTTTCTTCTATGGTGAATGTATTTATGTAAGAATGATTTGTTTTAAACTACATATATTGCAACATTTCAATTGTATATGACAAAATACATTCTACATCTGCCAATTGCAAATAATTCTTGAGTTATGGCACTCAAAGCCAAGAGGGATTTAACACAAGATATTTATAAGGAGATGAAAGAATGGTTCTTCATGACTAGGAATAATCATAATTTTATCTTACTCTTACACCAACTGTCTAGGTATGGTTTTTAAGTTGCTTTGTTCTTAGCCTGCTTATAGGTTTCTAAGTTACCTACTCCCTTCTTTTCTGTAACATGCTGTGGGTATTATGTGTGTGTCAGAGATTTCAAAATTTAGACTAGCATCTCAAGTTTCCAGTTCTGTTCACCTCTCTCTATTCCATCACTTCCCTGCCCCCACCCCAAATTTTCCTTGACACTTTCCCATTATCCTTATCACTCATAGTCTCAGATAAACGACTGCAAATTCCAATTTATATTTATATTAATGAAGCATGCTCAATGTTTATTTTTCTGCATACATTTAAACTTTAAATTCCTAATCATGATTTTACAAAATCTGAACTCCTTCAACAATGTACTCTCTGATTTTTTTATTTTCCCTGTCAGCAAAAGCTATTTCAACCTACTATGAAAATAATCTAAAAAATTAAAATAGTAATAGTAATAATAATAATGAGAGCCACACAGCCCACTGGCACTTTTGCCAGTTGTCACTCTGAAGGTGTACAACACCAAGAAAATATTCTGCTCTTGCAACATCTATGGAATTGTAGTAGCAAATTTCTTCCTAGTCTCAGATTACTTAGCTGCAACTTTGAAATTCTAACAAATGATCATAGTATTTGCTTCATAACCACCTATTTTTTACTCAAATCAACATACAACTCTAGATTGTTTCTCAAACATAATATTTCTATAGACAAGTGAAACAGCTATGTTGTTAAAGAGGAATTACTGAACTTCCAAAAGGAATATTCCAGATTTTTTTTTTCTTTTTAAAAAGTGCTCCCATTTTTGTTCCAAACATTCTGGATTTAATTTCATAGGCTTAAATCAATTCCACAAAAGTAAGAAAAAGAAAAATCAAAAGCAGAGGCACGTACTTCTGGGTCAGGCCAAATTGTAAGAGCTTGACACATCAAAGAGAAGAATATATGAGTCATTGGAAGCCTGCAAGGTTAATTAAGGAAAAAGGTTAAGAGACACACAATAATGTGAATTCAAAAGATAATTCCAAACAAATGATCAGGCAAAGAAAATGGACAGCCAAGGGAAAGATCTAGGCCTTCAAACAGATGGGGCCGGGAGGAGTTGAAGAAATTCGAAGAACTGCTGGTTTTGATCTTCTCAGTTACCAGTGAGGCAAAAACATCCACATGTGTGTAAAGTGCCTGAAAGAAGATGGTTTTTGAGAAGTTAAAAGAACCTAACTGGCACTGTAGAAAATGTGAAAAGAAGCCAATTAAGAATAAATAAAAAGATTACAGAGTAGGGTTGAATACCTAGCTAGGGTTAGAAATCATAAATTTTGATGAGGCAATTAACACTGCTACACGATTTCTCTCTTCAGGCCTTGACTGTCCAGGGGCAGGGACAGAAGCTGGTGAAGGGTCATTCAGTGGGAATGAGGGAATCCAAAGAGAGAAAGCATGAGAGTCGTTATAAGGTAGGTTGTTTTTGGTGTCTTAAGTCATTCTTCAGGTGATTTAGCGGGTCTTTAGACTAGTACTAATAACTGAATTTTTTCAAAGTGTCCACTCTATGTGAACCTTGTATTCCACAATCCACATTATCTCCTTTAGGTCCTAAGGAGTCAGTGGAGGGGTTAACACCCTTTTTAGGCATGGCTACACTGAGTTTGGAAAGGTTAATCTGCATTCCAATGCGAAACAGTAACTGAGTGGCACATCCCGATTCCAAAACAAATTTACTTAATGCCACAGTCCATGATTAGACAATTATGTTCTCTGGCTCTTCTTGAGACTTTATATGTTGACAATCTCAAGACTGGCTTTAAAAGCAAGGGCGTACAATGAATTGAGAGGATGTCTTTGTACAGGCATGTTCAGTTTGTGAAAATTCAGCTAGCTAGCTACATAATTCTGATAGGTAGACTTGTCCAAATGTATTTTATACTTTCATATAAAGCAGTAAAAGATAAAAAAGCTGAGGTTGACTGGATCTGCCTAAGATTTCTGAAAGAACTCAGAAGTTCCTTTTTAGTGCCTGATGAGGTACATAACAATTTTTGCTTGTGTAATTAATGTCTTCTCCATGATTCCACTTCTTATTAGATGAATTATTTTGGGTGATATGGTTTACCTCTGTACTCTCATATTATCTCATCTGTAAATGAGGAGTTTAGAATTGTTGAGTTTAATGAGTCTTTGAGCAGTTTAATTCTATGCATTTTTTTTCTCCCTTAATTTTGATTTTGAGTTTGCAAAGTTTGGACAAGAATACTTGAGCTTTCATGAAATGTGCAAGGATGTTTCAAGTTTTGTTACATGTATTAATCCTGGAAATGTGTAATCATTCTATCATATCTATTAGCAAGTAGTCATCCAAGCCTTCTAAAAATAGAACTTACATTTAAAAGAAGCTTAAGTCAAGATATCATAATTATACATTTAAGTTCAAATGAAACAATAAAAGAACTGTCAAACAAAAAACAGAAACAAAATTAATCTGGGCTTAGTAGGAGTGACTTTATTCAAAAGGATGACTGCAATGTGGAGAAAGAAACAAGTAGAGGAAGAGGGCTAATAGGGAGAATTCTCTGATCATAAAATCCTCGAGGGTCTAAAGGGTCATGAAAAATGAGATTTTCTTCTAGAGAGAAGTAAACAAGCTTAAAAATAACTGTGTGTGGAGGAGTGGGATGAAAAAATGGTGTGATCAGATAGAGCAAAGATTATTATACCCTAAAGACAGCTTCTTTTCCAGGAAGGCCTATGAACAAATGTTGTCTGCGGGTTCTGAATAAGGGTGAGCCAGGGATTCCTAGGTCTGGGGAAGAGGTGAGTATTCTAAACAAAGTTTGATTAATGAAAATTTTGTTCCCACTGATCAGTGGGACCTAGCAGTTAAGCTAATCATTTATGAAGCAGAGAACGGGAATTTGAAGAATCTATGTTTAGCCCTCTCATAGGTAAACAAAAGGGCCATTCTTGAGTCTTAAGGAAGATATATGAGGAAGGCTGGTTATTTGTAATGAGTGGTTTTCCAGAGCACAAGGACTGGGGGATTTCTTAACTTTGCTGTTTTTCAGGTCATTCAGGTAAAGTCACTAATTTTAGAGTGATATACTAATTGGTACATAGGCAAAGTCTTTTTGGAGGAATATACTGACAATATATAGAGATATTATAAAAACAGATTTTATTATTGAATCCTTATGTTGTACTGACTCTGAACAGGAAATGTGGATTCAGCATCTTTTACATAATAACTACAGTGATAGGAAGGGAGAAATGTCTTAGCGTGTACAAGTAGAAGCTGGTATATGTACTAGGATCTTTCAGTAAATATAAAATAAATTCCACACTCAGCAGAGAAACAGAATACAATCAGAATCCATTTTTTTGTTTATGTGAAGAATAAACTGTATTGAAAAATAAGTTTTAAAAATCAGCATTGCACAATTGGAAATGAAATTTCTACTTCTAATTTAAAGTAGTAAAGTGACAGTAATCCATAACTGATTTTACACATACTCTTTTAAGAGTGATATTTAATTTTTAATTATTCAAATAATTGTGTTGTAAAATGTTTGCCAACATATCATCTATTTGCACTTGTTTCCCAAAAAAGGAGCAGATTAAATAATTTTATCCAGATATTTTTGATATTCCTTGATGTTAATGTCAAACTGAATTAAGACACAAATATAAATTAGTGATAGGCAGTCATACTCATATTCTGTAGATCTTACACCAAACATTGTTTTTATTTTTCTTCACTTTTGTTGCTCTAGATTTAATGAATTAATATATTTCTTCTGCATTTATAAAGTAGTTCTTGGTTTTGCTCATTCTTTCAAATGAAGCCAATGGCCTCATTTGAGTATTATATTCACAACTCCTTGTGAAACATTCTGATTTTCCTGGGTCTATCTTCTAAAGATCTTCAAAACATCAGGGAAAATATATCTGCTATGTGAATATATTCATTCCATATATTATCTCCTTGAGTCTATATGAGTCTCTGTCATTAACTTTCATAGTAAAGCAAAATGTATTTATTTGATCAAGACAACTTAACATCCATAAAGGAGAATATCAAGGGAGATAAATACTTAACATCTAATCAGATTTGTTAAGTTTCTATAGTGAGTTTTTAACTGTAACAGAAGGTATTCTTCCATTTTAAATATCTTTTACATGCCAAACTCTGCCATATATAAAAGAAATCCTTGCATTTATAGAACAAATGTATTGAAAGAAAGAAAGAAAGAAAGAAAGAGAAAGAAAGAAAGAAAGAAAGAAAAAGAAAGAAAGAAAGAAAGAAAGAAAGAAAGAAGAAGAAAAGAAAGGAAGGAAAGAAGGAAAGGAGGGAGGGAGGGAGATTTGTAATAATTCTGTGGAGTTGGAATTATCAATCCCATTTAAATATGGGAATATTTGGGATGTGAGAGGTTATTTAAGTTTAATAACATCATACATTCTGGGAGTCAGAGCAGGATCTCAAATCTAGGCTCTTCCTTAACTCATCCATGTTCTTTTGCCACCAAAGTGGCAAAGTCTTTTGCTTTCTATACTCATAGCTTCAAATAGACATTTACATTGTATTTGTCAATAAAGTTCACAATAATCATAATATATATTATGTTGAGCATTTTTTATGGGGTAGCCTGTCTAAGTGCAACACAACTATTTTCTCACTCAATCCTCATAGTCATTGTAGGTTTTTGGTAGTACTGTTATTCTCCCCAATTTTGCAGATGAGAACAAGGCATGGGATTTAAATGCATCCAGCTGGCATGCACTGTTAAGTGAATAAGTGAAATTCAAACCCAAGAAGTTTGACTTCACAGTCCACATTCAATTATTATTTAATAAAATGGCACTACATATAGTGATAAACAATGATCGAGGTAATTGTACAAAGAATAAATATGTGTTGCAACCAGTAAATAACATGGGGATAACAAAATGTAGAACAGTGATAGAGGGAGCCACCTTGTGCTAAGCTGAACGAAAAATTTCTTCTCCTATGTCATCCGTTTTATAAATCTTTTTTTTTTTTAAGATTGTATTTATTTGAGAGAGACAGACAGACACAGAGCATGAGCAGGTGGGAAGAGGCAGAGGGAGAGGGAGAAGCAGACTCCCCACTGAGCAGGGAGCCTGGCTACAGGACTTGATCCCAGGACCCTGAGATCATGACCTGAGCTGAGCTGAAGGCAGACACTTTACTGACTGAGCCCCCTAGGTGCTCCTATAAATCTTTTGTTATGAGCATTCTGTCAATATTTTGGTGCACATATGTATATATCTATGCTTAGGAAATAGCTAAGAATGGAATTGTTGAGGGATAAGTATTCATGTATGTATTTATAGGATGATGTGACATTATAAATCATTTAGCATATTGAAGTGGTAAAGTTAATTTTTTTATTTTAGATCCAGAAAATGAAGGCCACTGCAGTGGCCCAGCCCATGTCACAAATCTTAACCTAGGTCAGTCTGTACCTAAGAAAAACACCAGTTGAAGAAACCTAACATATACCAATCACAATCCTCCAACTCAGCTTTAGGTACCTTACACCACCCTATATGAGGACCTGCTAAGCCTTATAAGGAAATCACCGACCTCCTAGCCAATCATGGCTTGTTTCATGTTGCCTTTTCTATTATCCTACGAAACCACTCTTGCCCAAATCCCTCAGGAAGAGTGTTCCATTGCTTGTTAGACACTGTACTCCTCCAGTCCATGGATTGTTTTCCCTTTAATAAAGGACATGAAACCCATTACTAAATTGTCTTAGTCTTGTCATTTGACAGAAGGTTGCTAAGATTTTTTGGTCCACACATTTGCAACTAGCTGTATATTTACCATTTCCTCATAGTGACATGACTGCATTAGAATGTTAATGGGCATCAACATCCAAGAGCAACTGAAATATTATCCAAAATGACCATGTCTGTTGGTATCCTGTTGACAACAGAACACTCATTCTTGGGATCAGAATTATAAGATAATTGAAATTGTGTATATTTGAGCACTGTGAATTTTAACACAAAATATCACTGTGTTAACCCATTTTTATGAACACACCCTACATCCTCAATGCTATGCTAAGAGGAAAAGGTACAGGAATGAATAAAATAGACCTATGATAGTTGTCCAGGAATCTGAAGTTCAGTGAGGCAAACATTTTTATTAAATATATTATTTATATTCATGTAGATAATCACATCAATCATTAGAAAAACACAAAATTTTTTGATGGAGAAATATGGACACAATGGAACTTCCTGGGGGAAGGTGGACAAAGTAACTAACTTGGGAGAATTCTCTGGAAAACTAACTGTTTCTCCATGAAATATCTCTTTGATTTGAACGAGGGCTTGAAAGAGATATCTTTAGGTATCATCCAACATAATCTTGTATGTACAGAGAAATGAAAGAAACTACAGTAAAACCTGCATATCATACATTTCTTGTATGTGTCCTTATTTAAGGGAACAGAATTAAGAATAGATGTGAAACCTGAAGGTTCTCCCATTAATTTAATCATTTCAGCTCTATATTATCTCAGAGATATCTGGAAGGCCTACAGAGGTATATTGGATGGTTCCAGATTTCTGTTTCATCAGATTTCCTGGGTTTGCTTTCTCAGCTACCTTCTTTATCCTGTTTTGTTGGCTCGTTTGTATCATTTCCTTCCCTCACTACTTATCTGACTCCTGTTTGTAGAAAACAATATTCATGTCTAATTTTCTAATTCTAAACATTTCAGAGCCTGGAATCCACACCAGAATTTCATTTATTTGTTCCTTCATTTTAAAAACAAGTATTAAGCACTTTCCTCTGTTAGCCACTATGCTAACTGCCATTTAGGAAAAATGAAAATACCTGGTCATTCCTGAAAAAATTGGTGGAATCCAAGACACAATTATTAACGCTTACTAAAACTCACTAAAATATGGACAGGGGATTTTTAGCAGATGGATAAGCTGGTGTTATTGAAAACATTAACAGTTTTTTAAATTAATATGTTGTTAGTTAAAACAATATGTATAGAAAGCATCGCAAATCATAGTTGTGTAGCTGAATGAATTTTCACTCAGTGGACATAGCCATGTAACCAAAAGCCAGATGCACATATATAGAGAAAGAGCATTTGTAGCTTCGGAAAAACCCTCAATCCTGTTCTCAATCACAACTCATCCTTAGGACAACTTAGATTAGTATTACCTCTTTATGAACTTCATCTGTCAATGGAATTATGTAGCATTTATTCTTTTACTTCTATTGCATGTAACAATAGTTTTTTTTTTTCTATTGCTATGATCAATTCATATACATACTTTTTGGTGCACACATATATATTTCTCTTGAGGCATGGGTATGCACATCTTCAGTTTTAATATATTTATAGAATGATGTTACAACATCGTAAATCATTGGACAGACTGAAGATGACAATTTTTCTAATTCATCTATATAAAAAAAATCATGCCTACGCATGATAGGATCAAACAGTTCTCATATTAGAGACCCCCTATATGCTAAAGGAAATCTACTTGAAACTTTGTCTAAGAAGCATGTGTATGAACACTTTATAATTTATTCAACTATATTTGTATATATAGATATATATACATATATATGTATATACAATTTTGTTGAAGCTGTATTTAACCAAACATTTTATTTTATGTTACTTCTTTTTACCACAGCTAGTGCCTAGAAACAAAGCATTGTAACTAAGGGAAACTACTACATACGCAATGCCATTTCCCCCCAAAATATGTAGTGATTAAGTCACACAGCATTTCTAGAATCAGAGAAAAGAAGCAGAGCCCATCCCCGTCTCCTGCTCCTTGCCTCACCTCTCTCTGGAGAGTGAAACAATTTGCTGCCTCATATTATGCATAGGAACCCTGGCTGTAGAGTTAGCATAGCAATAGACCAGGATAGCAACTGCAGAGGAAGCTCAAAAGAAACTGTAAGAAAGCAAAAATGCAATTACCCAATTTGGAGTCTGACCAGGAGAATGGAAGTAATTCTTTTTTTCACTTAACTTTCAGACACTTTTAATGAACAAATGTTCTTTGTACTTTAGTTTTCCTCTACTTGCAAAAACAAAACACAAACATAACCAATACTTCACATTTAGTTATCTAAAGCAGTCTTCCTTTAATTTAAAATTGAGAGTGTCTGTATGTACAACATACTAAAATTATACTGGAAGGTTTTGACAAGCAGTATATTGAGTGATTGCATAGATTCTAAAAGTACAAAAAAACAAACAAAACCTTTTCAAATTAAAATGATTCACAGAATTTTTCTACATAAAAAAGTAAAAGCTGGAAATGGATTTGAGAGTCACAAATATGCTTTTAGGTACCTCATTCTTGAGTTGTGATATGTTCTGATCTTTTACTATTTTCCTTTAACTAATAATAAAGAATTTATGAATTATAAACCCATAAGGAACATGGAACAATCTCAAAAATATTTTTATTGAATAGGCTCTCAACCATAACAGGCTGGCTACTACAATTTTCTTTTTGCCTCCAATCAGGTTAAAATGGAAGGGGAAATATTTTTGTGATAGTTTCTTTGCTGTTCAAAAAGATTTAATTTGTTAGCAAACTGGTTTTAAGACCATTATTACCTACAGCGCCATTATCTTTAAAACAAAATTAGAAAAATAACTTTGGATTCCATTGGTGGTATTGTAGGATACTGGGTGGGGCTCAGCCACTTACTAGTTGAGTGACCTTGGAGAGGCAGCTCTACAGGTGCTAAAATATTTTTACAAGCTGACACAAGTCACTAAGAAAAATGAAGTTGATTTTTCTAGCAAGACCACTTTGCAGGCAGCAATGTCAATGTTCATAACTTGTGAGATGAGATGATATTCAGGACCTCACTTACTGGTCCTGATTGTGATCAAACCAGTAAGAGAAATGTTCAAACTCTTTCTTTTGTGTCCTTATTCTTTCATCACAAAATCTTCTCAAAGTTCTCTCCAAATGGCCTCACTGATTGTGGCACCCCAAATTACTAGTTATTCCTTCTGTAATATTCTTCCTCAGCATGAGATCATTATTATGAGTCTAATGGCTTCTTGCAAAGGAAGCATAGTAGTCACATGCTCAGTTTCTCCATTGCGTCAAAACCCCAACTCTGTATTTTTCTCCTATCCCTACAGTGGCCAAAAGAATGAAAACAACCCCATACCTAGGTCGCCACTGTCTCCTTGTTTGACTTGTGTCTCCTAAGATCTCACTAACCCACTATTTAGCTTTACTCTCGTTATAGCTACTCACATCCATACATTTATCTTTGCTCATAAAATCCCCTTCGTATCCCAACAGAATAATCATTGCCCACTCCACAGACTTGAGTTGAAAAGAAAAATCACATTTGCCAGAGCTATCTAATTTAGACAAAATGGGAACAATTACACAATTATCCAGTAGCAAATAGATATCCATTAGTAAATATCCAGGAGCAAATGTCTTCCCAGTTTGTGGTAAGACACTTTTATGGCTTTCATAAAAGGGTCTGTGCACCCAGTTGTTCATGCCACCAATGTGGTAGCTGTCCTGTGCCATTTACTCTCATTCAACAAATCCAACTCCGATCAACAAATCCTATTTCAACTTCTTAAATACTTCACAAAACTAATTTACATGGATCCTCTCTGTCAATTTCCTAATCTAAAATTAAGTTATATCTCACCTGAATTACTGCAATAAACATGTAACGAGCCTTCTCACATCCTTTCTCATGGTGCACAGTACATTCATTCTCCTTCAGAAGGATTCTAAAAGTGGTCTCATGGTGATTTCTGTGGTATACATACCCTCACTATGGCTGATCTCAAGCTAACAATGTGAATGTGGAATTAGAAAGAGATGTGCAGATGTGAGCTCTCTGTGAGCCAGTTTTAACCCCACCGAATTCCAGCCACCACTGTAAGTCTCACATCACATACTGACTGAAAGCTTCTCTGTGGTTTTGCCTCTGTGATTCTGAGTAAACTCACCCCTGTTAATTTCTCCCCTTCACCTCTTCTTTCTCTCTACTGGCCAGATACAGTGGATTCACCTCAGTTCTTACATCGTACTGCTCTTTCTCCCAGATTTCCCAACATGGGCTCTTCCATTTGAGTGAACAATGAATGCTCCCACCTACTACTCTAGTAATGTCTGATAATTTCAGGTCATGAATAAAAATGTATTTCTCTGGTAATCTTTTACTTTTGGAATTAGGTCATATATGTTTTCTCTACTCCTAGAGCATCTTGCAGTTCACTACAACATTCACCAAAATGAGTGATTCTTTTGCTTATTTTATTTATTTCTGTATACCATTTTTTTGCTACATGATACCAGCAGTGCCCTTTCCTTTTCTTTGCCATCATTTCTTTGCCAGGTATTGTAGCTCTCACTTAGTAGAGATTAAAGAAATATTTGTTAATTACCAAATAGATTTATATATTTGTAAATATATGTGATAATATATATAATTCCCTCAGTATATTACTTAAAAAAATCCTCAAGGATAACTAAAAATGTGATAAATAATACTAGTTGTATTTAAAGACAATGGTTTGAAGACAGAAGAGATTCTCACGATTTGGGTCCTTGTTAAATACTTCTTACTTTGTAACTGTGATACATTGAATAAGCTCTGAAAGGTCTCAATCACAATCTTGTGCCAGTTTTATTATTACAATTAAGACAATACATGGCAATATGGTGTGTTAGCTGTGGCGTGCTATATGTGCTTCTCATTACCATCATTCTTGTTTCAATGTGAAGAAGAAAGCACAGACAGTTGAAGTGAAAATTCCACATTACAGGTATCAAAACATAACAAAAATGTGTATATAAAATTAACATTTTGTAGCAGTATATAATATTCAAATAGCTACATGATTATATAATTTTATAGGAGTTTAGATACTACAAGGATTTTTACATGTGAACAATAATTTTTCCTCACCATTATATTTTTAACCAATTCATAGCTGTTTATTCTAAAATAGCTATTATTTTAACACAAATTGTTAAAGTCAATGCAGTCCCAAAACCAGAAACCACTTACAGCCATCAGTCCTTTTTTCTCCCAGGAGAGCTATAGTTTCACTTGATCCTTCTTTGACCTAAATCCAATTAAAAAAGGGGAAAAAAGTCCCTATGTTCCCAACATGCTGTTATACCACAATAGCTCAGTAATTTATTTGGCGTTAGACTTTGCAAGCTGACCCTCCACAGTTTCAGCCTTCTAGAGTTTATGTATTCAGTTTGAAAAAGGCCATTTTTTTTTCAAAAGAAGCTAGCTGTTAACAGAAAGAAGAGAAAAACAAGATTTATCTTATCCAGCTCCATCCAAAATAAGGTGCTATGCTTTCTGTGACTTCAATTTGACAAGTAAAACCCTGGGCAGGCATGTAGCATCACTGCTTGTCACTATAAGGCAACAGGGTGGAAAAGATAGTGTGGGAATAAGCAAGTGTAGCAGGTAACTAATTAAGATTAGGAGTCAAGAGTGAAAGATTTTCTAAATCCAAGACATCCAATCCTGCCACATCTACCATAATACAAAACATACATAACTGCTATGCAACAAACTCATCTTGGAAAATATACACTTTTTTTTTTTCTGGAAATCTTAAAATAAAATGGAAGATGAAATGAAAATCTGCAAGTGAGGTGAAAAAGACATGTGATAACTCTACCTTTAGTGTACAAGTTTGTTACAATCCGACATCAATATTGATTTGTTCCAAATTAGATCAAATATTCCTGTTCCCAATTCCCAATATTTAAAATGATTCCCCCCCCATGTCTCCTCCTCCCTCTGAGAGCATATGTACATATCTTCATGTTAATATATTTAATATGTGACTGGCAAGACATTACATGGAATAACATGTAGTCTAAGCCCTTCACTGTTAATTTTCCCCCCTTATTTCTTTTCCAAAGGAATTTTCTCTGATATTTTTTCATAGTTGCTTCTATCAGTTTCCTCTCTTCTTTTTGTCCTCGCTTTTCTTGTATTTATCCATTGGTCTAAAATTATTTGGGAGATTCTGTTCTGTACCATGATCTTTTATACAGGATATATCGTACAGGGAGGCATCATACAAGAATAATTATTAGCAATTATGTTTTTGAAATCAGCTGCTAAAACTGTGCTAAGAGGTACAGACTAAGAAGAAGCCAGTAACTTGTTTTTCTTCCTATCTCTCTATATGTTTTCTCCCAAATCCCATCATTTCCTGACCTCTACCCCTCATCTTCCATTATGGAAATTGAGAGATGTTGAAAAAGTAAGACTCTTCTATTACTTGCTCTATTTCTCATTTTTTCAGTGAAGTATAATATCATTATCATAGGCCAGTTGACAAGTGCTCAGAAATGAAGATAATATAAACAACATAATCCCTGTCCTCCAGGAAATAACGAGTGGGAAAAACAACTGCTTTACTACATTTTTCCTGACTTTCTTATCATCTTATACTCATCAGTATTCCCAGAACTACCCGGCCAGGTTGCTGAGAATTGAAAGTAAAGTTATGCTGCTACCATTTACAATTGAAGTTCAGTGCCAGTATATACAAGGTTGAAAAGGAATTACCTGAGCAAAGGCAGTGATGTGCAGGAATTCTTTAAACACTAGTATATACACATGACCTGCTAACAAAGAATAGCAATTCTGAGCAGAATCACCACACTCATTTTCTCTTTTCTGAAGTTATATTTGTAAATGGAGAGTATGACTGATTTATTCCAACACTGTTATTAATAACATCTAGATTGTATTCCCATATGCAGTTGCCTTCAGTTTATGGAGTTGTCCCTGTTGCAATTCAAAGTTATATTCAGTTTTTGAATCAGGAAGTTACAGATATTTTAGAGTGCCTTGATGTGACTTTTTAAGTCTTAGAGTACATTATCCCATGGCAATGTCAACTTGTGTTCATGTATCATAGCGATTCCATTAGTGTGAGTGTATCTTGCTGGTTTGCAACCTGTGAACTAGTGGTGACCATTTGTCGCTGTATTTTAGAAATTTCTTTCAGTTCCAATATTCTTGCCAATTTTGTTCTGCAAATTAAATGGTGGAGGCAGTAATGCTTTAAAAACTGTTTAGGAAATGTAAAAAAAAAAATGACAGTGGATATTGCTTGTAAATTCTAAGTACCACACTCACTAGTAACAGAAAGAAAATGAACGTAAAATATAAGCCCAAACCAAATTTTTCACAGTGCCAGTAATCTTGTTGCTTCCCTCCTGCATTGCTACCTCCAGGTTTCTCGTGCCTTTTTCCTGCGTTTGGCTATTACAACTTCCCTTGTCTACTAGCGAAAACTTAGCCTCTACCTTCATAGATTCTGAGCAATGCACTATGCATATAACTGAAATACTTTTCCATTAATTTTCCTTATGGGAATGCCAGTGCAATGAGTAAAATGACTATTAGGTTATATATCATCCATTGTATATAATAGATCGGCCTTACCATAAATCCTATGAATTCAGAGTATGCCATAGCTCTCTTTTCTATTCTTCTAACAACATAAGAATCCTGAGACATCCAGCTGATAGCATTCCTATCAACAATCATAAAACCTCCAGATCATCAGAGCTCATGATTCTGGAGATCAAGCGACCCATTTTAAAACTGGGCCATCATATGTGATTGAGTGTTACTAACTCCAACCCTTCATAATAAGATGAGAATTTGGACTACAGCAGAGCATCTTTTAGGCATGTTATCCTTCAAAAGAATGCTTGTAATTAAAATATAAATAAACAAAAAGAAATTGGGCTGTCCATCATATCAGCAAGCTCTGGATAAGAACAGTGGATGGCAGGACATACCACCTTAAAATATAATCTGTACCCTAGCATGTTTTTTTCTTCTCATCACTTTTCAGCATGTTCTCCAAAGCTATTGCAGTTCAAGTCCAACTAGTGCCATGATATCACGTAAAACCATACATAAAGTGAGACCAAGTATTTCTTTGCATATTCATTAGCTGAGAGAGTAAAAAATATACTCAAATACATTGAGTGTATTAGAAATTTGAGAAATCTGATCGTGGATCTTACTTGCGTCTGCTGAGACTCTTACAGCTTATGTATGTATCACGTATGTTTAGTGATACTGCATTTTTGCCAGGACACAGAAGTGCATTCCCACTTCCAAGAGCATGGTGTTCCACCAAAATTAACAAATGGACAAATGGGACTATTCACTGTAATTCTTCTGTTAGGATCTGTTGTAATTCCTCACTACCTTAAGCCAGTCTATTACACGGATTTCAATAATTGTCATTTCTGAGGTTAAGAGAGATGGGGACATTGAGAAACCTGGATTTGTTTAAAAAAAAGATGTCTCTGATTATGAATTCCTTTAAGAGTGAGCAATTTTTCTAGGTACATGGAAAACAGCTTAGATAAATGCTGCCTCCATAATTAAAAGTGTACCACAGCACATGAATCTCTTCGTTAGCGATATATGGTGAATATCACAAACTACTCCCAGTGAATTCCCAGAATGTCAAGCCTCTCTGTTTGTGATAATAATTTCCAAGTCCCTGCTATGCAAGTGTCCTTTCAGTTTGAGGAGTGCTTCCCAACTACTGTTAAAGGATTAGCTTATTATTGTCATTATCTTTATATTTATTATTATATTGTACTATTGTATTCCATTATATATCATTATCCATTCTAATATATTATGAAATAATATTTTGTATATAGTATAATAAAAATGAATTACTACAAGACTGCCAAATACATGCAGAATATAAGCCTTAGATTTTATCAGTTGATTCAACATTGTCATTCTACAATTATAGAGTTTGTAAGTAAAATAGCAATTCCTCATATGAAATGATTACACATACACTCTGAATAGAAATATCCTTTCTAACATTTGTTATCATCAGTCTTTTTGATGCTAATGCATGGGTGTGCAGTAGATTTCAACAGCGGCTTTAATTTTTTTATGGTAGCTTTAATTTTTAATTCATATTGTGTCATTTGCTTAGGTGAAGCATATTACTAAGAAGGCCATATACTCTAGCTAAATAGTAGACATGTACAGAAGTATGCTAATAAAATAGAGACAGACTTTCTAATATAAAAATAAACTATTTTTATGTTCTATAGTGCTCTAATATAAGTTGTTTTCAAAAACAGCATTAGCTGTTCTATTGGCAGGGGTGGGGTGATAAATATGCATCTGTGCATTCTCCCCACATAGAATTTATGGATGAAATCTAAATAGATTATAGGCCTAGCTCACATAATTATTATAAATGAATTATATTTTAATTTCTACAGATCATCTAATAAAGATGTTTGCTCCAATTTTGTAGCATTACTAAGTGCCTCCAGACTGCTCTAGTTATTATGAGAAATAGAAGAAGATTACGGCATTTCTTGCTGTTTTCTATAAGCCACATATTAATAGAGAATCCATAAACATTTCAATTACTAAAATGAAAGGCACACCATGATAGTGCTATAAAGCAAGAACCAAACTCTGTAGGAAGTTAGGAGAGATTGCTTTCCATTGGATGAAATAATCTTTCTAGAGTGCTTTGCTGACAGAGAGTTTATTTATTTTCAGATCTGGTTGGAGCGAGGAAATTGAGAACAATCAAAGCTCCGTGATCTTATTCTTAGACTTTTCTAGCCTAGAATTCCCTGTTTTCATCAAATGGGGAAATACAACTGTATATCTAGAACATAGAATAGGCAGGAAAGAGTTTGGGAATAGGATTTAGGACTCTACTGAGAAAGACAAGTACTAAAAATTGTGTGTGTGTGTGTGTACATGTGTGTGTACACATATTTTTAAAATTTTATTATGTACACAATGGGAATCATAAGTGTAAGTCTCTATTAGCCTGAACAATGAAGATGTGTCAAAAGGAGAGGATGACTATAAAATAACAGCACTATGATTTAATTATTTATAATCAGTTGGTTGAAGAGAATGTTTTAAATAATTCATCTAAGAAGAGGTGTGATGACAAGGATCATGAAGGAAAATGTAACCTAGGGAGACACAGTGGGGTAAAGTGTTTGGACATGCTGAGCTTATGACAGGAGAAACATCTAGCAGGAAGTTAGAAAAGGAAGTGTGGAGTTCAGAAGAGAGCTCTTGGCTGGGTAAATATGGGAATATGATCATAGAAATGTTAGTTGAAGTATGAAAAGAAAGAGCTTTAAGATAATGAAATACACGCGCTAAGGAAAGGGAGAATTGAGAGCAGTGCTTTCGCGCTGTGTTTTCTGTGGCTGAGTAAGGGCAGATGAGTCACTCAAGGAAACACAGAACAAATAAAAAGGTTAGGCACCTCAGGAGATTTAAATAATATAGAAACCAGGTTATTCGAGGGAAAGAAGAAAGAAAATAACATCTATGTAACCTCTATTTTTACAGCAAAAGTATAGTTCAGTGATTAATATTAGCAATTTACAGAAAAGACTACTGAGAAATAAAGATAGTAAGTATCTTTCCTGGGCTAAGTGAATAAAAAAAACTGTGATTTTATTCACATTGAATAACCACAACAATGACAACAAAAGAATATCACTGGATAGAACAAAAAATGGATGACTGGTGTATTTGCCAGGATAAATTATAGTATGCTGCACAAAAAAAAAATTATCCTTGCAACTTCAGTTATTTAATACCACAAAGATTTACTTGGTTTTCCCTAACTGTCTCTAGCGTGTTATCAGTGACACCGTTTGGGATGGTGGGCCCTGATCCACAGAATTACCTCCGAGTCAATGTAGCTGGCACCATTGCTGGCAGGGAACAGTTCAGGGGCAAACTTCTTCATGGTCTCTTCTATGCATTGACCCAAAGGTGACACATGTCATTTTGGTACATGGCCCATTCTGTAGAACTCACTGGCAAGTTCTGATGAACTGAAAAGGGACTAGGAAATAACGGAGGAGGAAATGTTCAACGTGAGGAGTTCTGCTGCCTACCTAGATTGCAAAGAAACAATGAGAGTAAGTGACCAAATCAGGATCAAAGACAGTTGAAATTTACTATGTTTAAAAATTCAGAAATAGTAATTTAGAGGAAAGATTCTGAAGATAACAAAAAAAACAGGGACATATTGATGAGGCAAGATCAGAAATAAGACTTCCCTTTGTGTGTGTGTGTGTGTGTGTGTGTGTGTGTGTAAAACAAAAATTAATGTTTTTAATTGCAATAGTCAGTCTCCATTAAGTATCTTTAAATTGGAAGTTTCAGATATTGAAGAGTATCCCTAGCGCATAATAGATAACTATTTTTCAAATAAGTAAATGAATCATCTTGTTAAGTTCAAAAGAGGTTTAATGACCTAGTTTCTAGTACTGTTGTACACAAGAAATCAGAACTTCTTCAGAGCTTGGAAAGATGTTTCAAAACTTACCAAGAAAAGAAGGAAATAATCTTATGAGGGTTATCATTTATTCCAATGTATCTCAATCACATTTTTTTAAAACACAAGTCAAAATATCTAGTGAAATAAGGATCTCTAGGACAACATATACAGTGGCGCAAGGACTAAAATTGTATACTCTCTCCAACACAAAGGGAATATTTGAAATTCTTTAAAGCATTAATGAACGTTGTTAGACTTCCAAATAAAAATATACTGTTCATCTCTCATTTAATTAACTTAAAAATTTTTTTTTTTTAAATAACACCACTTTCTCCACCCTACTTTCTCTTCCTAAGGATAATAACTAATAATAATTTTTGTATCATTCCTGAAAAGATAAATCAAATATACTTAAAAAGATAGATTTGTGCTATTTTTACTTAAGAATATAATTTACATAATTTTCTGTACCTTCCATACAAATATCTTTAAAAATAAAGAAATATGAGTTTAAAATGAGAAATAAAAATGTTTTTCAAACATGATCTACTATATTGATTTTTAAGTCCAATTGATATTATTAAAGTGCATGCTCATTTTTCAAATGTTGTAGGATCACCATTTACACAATATCGTTTATATGATACACTATTTTTTGGTAAATGTTACCAAGTTGCAATATAATATACTCATACTAATTTATCTTACTCTTAGTATTAAAGTACAGAATAAATGCAATATAAATGCATTCACTTGAAACTATCAAGCTATTTATTTCCATTTCAGAAAACTTACATAGCAAAGAATAAAATTATTTGGGGAAGTTTATAGAATACTTAATTAAAATATTTGTGGTTTGGGGGCACCTGGGTGACTCAGTCAGTTGAGTGTCTGACTCTTGATTTTGGCTCAGGTCATGATCTTATGGTCCTGAGACCAGCCTTTAGTAGGGCTCCAGCTCTGTGCTCAGCAGGGAGTCTGCTTAAGATTTTCTCCCTATGAATCTGCCCTATGACTCTGCCCTATGATTTCTCCCTATGACTCTGTCCCTCCCCCATGCTTACACACACACCCTCTCACAAATAAATAAATAAATCTTTAAAAAATTGTGATTTTTATATAGGAGTAAATACATACTCACTACTTTATACTGTTTGCCAACTTTTGTTATACTTCATAGCCCTTCACTGAGTCACTATCCAAGGAATCTTTTAATCTTATTATATGACACACATTCGGTCAGGTGCTACATGGATTCAATAAACAAAAATAGAGGGTGTATGGTATATGAATCAACATATCACTGTAAAGTATCGGTATCTAATAAAATTCACTTTAAATTCTAATAAGAAAAGACCTTTCATCAGATTATGAGTAACTGAAGAAGCTATACCTCATTCATGCTTCTAGTCATAGTGTCTTAATTAGTGTCTAAGATCTCTTTGGTACTTAAAAGTTTAATGAAAAATTTACAAGGGAATTAATAATTCAATAAGTAAATTACTATTTAATGAACAGTCATATAAATCAATCCTTCATCTATGAACAGTAATGGGCATTTATGAAGCACCGTGGTTGGGCACTATAGGACTATAGATGACTATACATATTTTCTAATATTGTTGTTACTTGTTCTCTTTTGGACATTTGTGAAAATATACTTGCATATAAAGATGATTTTTGCCATTGGATATATACATTTCCCCCTGAATTATAAGTGAGACTACTTTTCTATACATCATATGCATTGTACCCTTTTGAAAAGATTTGGAAGTAATAAAGAATGCAAGAAAACTGTATTATTGTTTCTACTGGAAAAAATATACTATTAGTCTACATAGAAAATGTCAGCAGACACAATGTAGGATTCATATATAAGAACCATGTGATAAAAGTTTTATCACAGAGTTCAGAAGAATGTGTAATTCTAGAATGACTGAGTTTTAAAATGAAGTATTTAAAATTGGGAGAGTGTATAAAAAACATGAAGAGATTTAGAAATCTCATTATTAAAAATAAATTCTCTATTAACTTTGAGTTGAAAATATTGGTATAAGACTAGGAGAAAATTACCCATATGAAAGTTAATTTAATTTTTATTTAATGTTTAACATTTTCACATGTCATTCAAGAGGTCTATGTTAATATTTCTTCTTTCAAACTTTTAAATATGTACAGGAAATTCACTGGAAATATATTCTAAGTTTTCAATCAGAAGTAGTTTTTTGGGGGGTACCAGGGTGGTTCAGTCATTAAGCATCTGCCTTTGGCTCAGGTCATGATCCCAGGGTCTTGGGATGGAGCCCTGCATCGGGCTCCCTGCTCAGCAGGAAGCCTGCTTCTCCCACTCCCACTCCCCCTGCTTGTGTTCCCTCTCTTGCGGTCTCTCTCTCTGTCAAATAAATAAATAAAATCTTTAAAAAACTTCTTTTTTATTAATATAATTCTTTTTATTAATAGAATGAAATAATATTTTAAAATACATTGTTCTTGTGTGGTAGTCTGAGCTGTGGTAACGTAGACCTGCCTGTCACGAACACCCTCATTCATTGACAGGGCAACTGCTTTGTGTACTTCACAAAAGATGCCCAAGAAAATAAATAACAAAACTTGAATTACGTAAAATTAGTAGTTTCCAGCTAAATAAAATATTGTAATATTTGTACAATTCTTTATTATTAAGTTACTATTTATATTAAAAGTTTTCTTATTTGGGGCGCCTGGGTGGCACAGCAGTTAAGCGTCTTCCTTCGGCTCAGGGCATGATCCCGGCATTATGGGATCGAGCCCCACATCAGGCTCCTCTGCTATGAGCCTGCTTCTTCCTCTCCCACTCCCCCTGCTTGTGTTCCCTCTCTCGCTGGCTGTCTCTATCTCTGTCAAATAAATAAATAAATAAAACCTTTTAATAAAAAGTTTTCTTATTTGACTTTTTGTAAAGAAAATGAAGACATCATGCTTATTCTTCTCAATTCAGAGAAATAAACCTACTAGCAATAAGCTAACAAGGGAAAGCCTATTCTACCATTTGTAGTTTTAGAAATGCCTTTTTTTATTATTATATTATGTTAGTCACCATACAGTACATCCCTGGTTTTTGATATAAAGTTTGATGATTAATTAGTTACACATAACACCCAGTGCACCACGCAATACGTGCCCTCCTTACTACTCATAACCAGCATATCCCATTCCCCCACCTTCCTCCCCTCTGAAGACCTCAGTTTGTTTCTCAGAGTCCATAGTCTCTCATGTCTTTTTGAAAAGATCCTGGAAAAATCTCGGGAGAATCATTTTCAAGTGTGCCAGAAAACTTCTCAGCAACATTCCCTTTGAATTCTGTGAAAAGCTTCAGAAACCAGATAATATCTAGGTGAGTCTTTCTATGATACTCTTTCTTCTTGCCATGGGCCACTTCCTTAAATGCAAGCATCTTCCAATCAACTCCAGTCATATGTTTTCCTCCCTACATTTCTACTCATCATTGTGCCCTGATTTTTGTATACCTATATTCATTCCAACTCTTTTCTATGTGATCACACATTGTCTTAAATATTCAACCACTTCACAGAATCCTCCTTTCACCTCTAAACCCTAACCTGAGTTGTGTTACTTTCCTCCAACATACCTCTTCCTTTGAAGGGAAGTCCACCCATCCACACCTTACCTTACAGATCCCCAGTTTGGTGGGTTGAATTGTGCCCCCCCACACACAAAGATATATCCTCTCACAGTCACAGACTATACCCTTTTTTGGAATTATGGTCTTTGCAGTTGTGTTTAAGGTAAATATTACAAAATGAGATAATCCTGGATTAGAGTAAACCCTAAGTTGGATGGCAGGTGTCCTTAGAAGCAGCAGAAAAGAAGACCCAGAGACACAGTGATGAAGACCACGTGAAAACGGAGACAGAAGTTGGAGCTGTGCTACAAGCCAAGGAATGCTGGCAGCTACCCAAAGCTGGAATACAAAATGATTCTCTCCTACAGCATGGGCCTGCTGACTTTAGTTTTGGACTTCTGGTATCCAAAAGTATGAAAATACATTTCTTTCATTCTGAAGTTTGCCACACTGCCAGTTTGTGCCAGTTTGTTATGGCAGCTAGGGGTAGCTATTACAAAAAGGTAGAATCAGTGTTATTCTAAAAATTCCAAAAATAAAGTTAAAATATACATTAAGCTCCTATTATGAATAGAGTAATTTTTGTGAGTTACATATGGTATCTTGTGTAACTACAACCTTCATCTTTTCAGCTTTATGCTACTCACCTATTTCACTCTCTAATCAAAGGTGAATCCCTATAGCCACTCTTTTGACATTGTCCTCAATACATCATCCCTTTCTTTGTTTTTAAGCTACAAGCACCTGCCTTCGATCAACTACCCGAGTCTCTGCTTTTACTCTCAAGATCTCTGGAGGGATTCACAAAGTGGTGCAGAAGAAAAACAAAAAAAAATTCATTTCCCTTAACTTCAGTGAGTTGTTTAGTGCTTAATAATAACTGCACCATAGATCAGATATTCATCTTTCTTTCTGGGCTATCCATTTTTAGCTTATATCTCAGCTTTCTACTTACAGGGAAATTCATTCAATCCCTATGCTTGCTTATATCTCTATATAAACCTCTATGTTTGTTCTTACTTCATTTTCCTTCTGCAGTCTCTAAGGACTAGATGTACTATTAGAGTTCAAGATTAATTTTCTCACCTAAGTTTTGATCCAATCTCCTGTCATCTTTAACCAGAAATTACACATTTAATTATTTGGTCCTCCCTCTTCCCTGAATTTGCAACATCTACTATTTCTTTTTTTCAAGTGTATCTATCCTTTTGTTTAGACTTGTTTTCTTTAGCTTCCCCACAAGAACACAAAAACAACAAAACAAAAACTCTTGATCTGCCTTCCGTTTTAGTTTCCCCTCCCTCTCTCTCTCTCTTTAAAAAACTACGGTACAGCTGATATCACCACTCCTGTCCTTTCATACTTAAATTTTACTTGTGCTTTTTATTACATTAGAATTATTCTGAAAAAAGTTTTTGCTGATGTCATTTAGGTAATTTAGAAACCTTTTTAAAATTTAAATATGTATCTTTGATTAGTTAAAGCCCTAACTCATATCTGACTAACCACCCCCATTTCTTTCATAACATTTTTGCAAATATCTGAGCACTCACTAAATGTTCCCCATCTATTCTCAGCTTACAAATGCCTATATTCTTCAGAGTTCCTTAATCTTCTTTTCTCAGTCTAGCTAGAAGATATTTATCCACTGTCACTAGTACAGTGGCTCCTAAAATTCACTCCTAAGCTCCAGAACGATACAGTCAATTTTTATACCCAACATATTAAATCCCCAGTGGTCATTTGCACCTGAATGCCACAAGGTTACCACCAACTCAACAATACCCAACTAAACATATTATATTTGCCCCTGCTACTAAAATTGGATATGCTCTGTGTCTCATTTCAAAAAGTAGCATGAGCATCCCCTGGAATTACCAGACAGACATCCGGAGTGTATCCTGTATCTTCATACTTCATCCACAGTCTGAATCAAACATTACCCACGTTCTTCAGATTTCACCTCCTAAATATATTTTTTAAATCTGTCCTTTTATCTCTATCCACATGTTGGTTACTTTAATGCCAGCCTTTATATTTTTTCATTATGCAATAAGCTTCTATTTTGTTTCTTACCTCAATTCTATCTTTTCCCCTCAAGATCTAATAAGCATATTACTACTAACAGAGGGATCCTCTTCTGATGGAATCTTGACTTTAATAGTAATCTTTCTAATGACCTTTGAAAATACTCTGCTTTTATGCAGTATGTTCAAATTCAATAAAAAGACGGGTAAGACTCTTCTGTATGATGTGATCGTTAGTTTCTCTGGTGGTTTGGGCCCTTAGCACATGCCTCCTGGCATCCTACAATCTAGTTAGGAATATATATTCATACTGCCCATGCATGCCATCCTTTTGCATCAAGTAGAACTCTTCCTCTGTAGTTTGTCTTCTATTTCTCATTTTTTACCAGTTGACATATCACAATTGTGACCTAGTTGATAGAGATTTTCAAGACATTTAAAAATATAATTAAACGCTATTTTGTAACACACCTTACACAAAATCCTCATATTCACTTATTAATAAGTTCTGAGTCTTTGAATGGGCTATATGTTTATATCATGTTCAATTTTGATTGATATGTAAAAGATGAGAGAATCTGAGACTGAGTATTTTTTTTCATCAGCACTTTGAAAATATTATTCTATTATCTTCTGGCCATTAAGAATACAGTGGTGAAACCTACTGTCAGTCAAATGATTGCTTCCCTATGTTGTAATGTGTCTTTTCTCAGTTTTTGTTTTTTAAATGGAAATTTTTACTTTACCTAAAAGCAGTAAGAATTGTATAATGAGCCACATACATGCCTCACCCAGCTTTAAGAATTATAAACATCCTTCCGATCTTTTTATTTTTTTTTTAATTTATGTCCCTCCACTTTTGTTCTTATTTGTTTGGTTTTGTTTTTCCTATTTGAAGTACTTTCCAACATATTCCAGATAGGTCTTCTTTGTTTTACAAGTTAGTAATTCAATATAGATCCCAAATGCATGAGTTCTGGGTTTTGTTTTTGTAATAATCTCAGTGACATTATCAAACCTAACCAAAAAGTATATTTTAACATATTTTAATGCCTAACCCATATTCAAAATTTTTAATAAGATTTTTTATTTATTTAAAACACACACACAGAGAGAGAGAGAGCACAAGAGAGAACATGAGCAGGGGGAAGGGCAGAAGTAGGCTCCCTGATGAGCAGGGAACCCAATGCGTGTCTCAATCCCAGGACCCTGGAATCATGACTTGAGCCAAAGGCAGAAACTTAAACCAGTGAGCCACCCAGGCACCTCCCATACTCAAATTTTTCTAATTGACTTAAATGTCTTTCTATAGTTGATGCATCCAAATAGGCGAACCAAAACAAGAACTACAAAGTGTATTTATATGTCTCTTAAAACTTCTTAATCTGTACCAGTTGTGTTTTCTTTTCCATATCATATCCATTGAAGACATTGAGTCAGTATTACAGATGCTTCCTAGATATATGGATTGCTTCATAAGAGAATCCTCAAACTTGTTACTCTTCTCATTAAAAAAATAAATTTGTAACTAGATCTAGAGACTTTCTTAAATAATTTATTTATGAAAGTAATTCATAAGTGATGCTCTGTATTCTCACTGCATCTTATTAATATACACTAAACATACATGGCACAACTTTGAGGATGCTAAGATTGATGAATGATCACCAAGTAAAGGTGTTAGCAGTGTGATTCAACCATTATAAAATTTCTCATTAATCTTTCAATCTTTTATTGTAGCATCCACTTATGATGGCTGACCAGCTCTATTAATCCTTTAAAAGATGTATTTTTCTGAATTTATTAAGCAGAAGAATATCCCCCCTTACCACTAGTTTGCAAGAAAGAGAGAATACAGTCTTAATTTCCCCTTATTAATTTTGAGAGTAAGACATTGGTTCTCTTGAACCCCAAATGGATTTTCTATATTTGACAAATTTCAGTAAGTGAGTCACTATTGACTTTTTATGCTCAATTTGTTCCATTCTTGGATAGTGAGAGTCTCTTCAAGCTTGTTCTTCTGTCCTTTTGAACATAATCCCAGTAGCTTCTTGCTTTCTGGTGCAACAAGATTCCTTAATTCTGTGTGAACTTTTCAGCCTGATACCCGAATGCTTCCATTTTCTTTCTAATTCCATTTCTTTTAGGAAGGAAGGGCATTTAGAAGCCACAATCAGGGTGCTTAGGATACAAATTTTTTTATTAGGACATCATTTTCCAGGCATGTCAGTGGGGAGCTAAGAAATGCATTTATTTCTAAAAGATAAAGTAATTTGAATTTTAAGATTACAGCGATTTACTTACACTTTGAATATTTTTAACTCTGGTTTTGTTTGTTATGCAAAAATCATGGCTCTTAAAATACCATATTTTGTTGCTTGTTTTATGCTATAATATACATAGGACAGTTTCAAATGGAATAATAATATTAATACTAAAATAAGGCTCATAAATGATATTCAACATTTCTTTGCATATCTCTTTGTACTCTGTGATAAGCTTTACAGCTTACAGGTGTTAAGGAGATATCTCATCATTGTGGTTTTGATTTGCATATTCCTGATGACGTCAAGCACCTTTTAATAAGCCTGTTGGTAATCTCTAAGTCTTCTCTGGGGAAAAAAAATGTTTATTCAGACATTTTTTAATCAGATTTTTTTTTGCTATTAAGTAGTATGAGTTTTTATATATTTTGGATATTAACCTTTTATCACATATATAATTTGTAAATATTTTCTCCCATTCATCAGGTTGCCTTTTAATTTTGTTGATGGCTTTCTTTGCTGTGCAGAAGATTTTTAGTTTCATGTACACTTGTTTATTTTTGCTTTTATTACTCTCATTTTTGATGTCAGAGTCAAAAAACCATCACCAAGACCTACGTCAAGAAGCTTATGACATATTTTCTTTAATGGCTTCAGGCCTTACTGTTCAGTTTTGCCAACACCATTTATTGAAAAGACCATCTTTTCCCTGTCATATATTCTTGACTCTTTTGTCATAAGTTAATTGACCATATAGGTGTGGGCTTATTTCTAAATGCTTATGTGTATAAAGTATTTAATTCATTTTAAGTTAATTTTTGTGAGTGGTATGAGACAGGTGTCCAATTTACTGTTTCTGCATGTAGTTACCCATTTTTGTCAACATCATTTATTTAAGATACTATCTTTCTCCATTGAATATTTTTGGATCCCTTGTCAAATATTAGTTGAGCATATATGTCCAGGTTTATTTCTGTTTCCTCTCTCATGTTTCATTGGTCTGTGTGTCTATTTTTATGCCAATATCATACTGTTTAAATTACTATCACTGTATTGGAGTTTTAAATTAGGTAGTGTGATGCCTACAGCTTTGTTCTTCCTTTTCAAAAATGCTTTGGCTTTTCGGGTTTGTTTTTTTTTTTTTTGTGGTTCCATAGAAATTTTAGCATTATCTGTCCTAGTTCTGTGAACAATGCCATTGGAATTTTTTTAAAAGATTTTATTTATTTATTTGACAGAGAGAGACAGCGAGAGAGGGAACACAAGCAAGGGGAGTGGGAGAGGGAGAAGCAGGCTTCCCGCCAATAGGGAGTCTGATGCAGGGCTTAATCCCAGGACCCTGGGATCATGACCTGAGCCGAAAGCAGAAGGTTAACAGGCTGAGCCACCCAGGTGCCCCTGCCATTGGAATTTTGACAGGACTTATACTGAATCTACAGATTGCTGTGGGTTGTATGGACATTTTAGCAATATCAATTCTTCCAGTCTATGAGCATAGAATAACTTTCCATTTATTTGTGTCTTTCCCAATTCTTTCCTTAATGTATTGTAGTTTTTGGTATAAAGGACCTTCATATTCTTGATTAAATTTGATTCCTAGATACTTTATTCTTCTAGATGCAATTGCAAATGGGGTTGTTTCTTTAATTTCTCTTTCTGATAACTCATTATTATTGTATAGAAATACAAGTTTTTATGTGATGATTTTGTAACTTGCAACATTATTGAATTTGTTTATAAGTCTTACAGTTTTTTTGATGAAATATTTAGGGTTTTCTACATATAATATTGTGTCATCTGTAAACAGTGATAGTTTTACTTCTTTCTTTCCAATTTGGATGCTTATTTCCTATATGCTGTGACGACGACCTCACATATTATGTTGAATAAAAGTGTCAGAGTGAGCATCCTTGTTTTGTTTCTGAGCTTACAAAAAAGCTTTCAGTTTTTCAAAATCGAGTATGATATTAGCAGTGAGGTCGTCATATACGGTCTTTATTATGCTTAGATGCATTCCCTCTATACCTGCTTTGTTGAGAATTTTTATCATAAACTGATGTTGAATTTTGTCAAATTTTTTTCTGCATTCATTGAGGCAATCATATGATTTTTCCTTCATTTTGTTAATGTGATGTATCCCAATGACTTATTTGTAGATGTTGAACCAGCCTTGCATCACTGGAATAAATTCTATTTGATCATGGACATTTTCCTTTTAATATATTGAATATATTGTTGAGTTTGGTTTGCCAATATTTTGTTGAGATTTTTGCATCTATGTTCATCAGGGATATTGGACTGTAATTTTCCTTTCTTGTGGTATCCTTGTTTGGTTTTGGTATCAGCATAATGCTGGCCTTGTAAAATGAGTTTAGAAGAGATGCCTCCTTTTCTATTTTTTGGAAGCATTTGAGAAAGATTTGTATTAATTATTTGAATGTCTGGTAGAATTCACCAGTGAAGCTATCTTGTTTTGGATTTTTGTTTATTGGGAAGTTTTTGAATACTGATTCAGTCTTCTTACTAGTAATCAATCTGTTCAGATTTTCTATTTCTTCATGATTCTGTCTTGGTAGGTTGTATGTTTCTAGGAGTTTATCAATTTCTTCTAGATTGTCCAATTTTTTGGCATATAATTTTTCATACTTACTAGTCTCTTATGATCCTTTGTATTTCTGTGGTATGAGTTATAGCTTCTCTTTCATTTCTGATTTTACTTATTTAAATTCTCCCTCCCTCTTTTTAATGAGTCTAGATAAAGGTTTGTCTATTTTATCTATTTTTTCAAAGAACCAGCTCTTACTTTCATTGACTTTTTCTATTATCTTTGTACTCTCTATTTCATTTGTTTCCCCCTCTAATCTTTGTTATTTCCTTCCTTTTTATTAACTTTGGGCTTTATTCTTCTTTTTCTAGTTCCTTGAGGTATAAAGTTAGATGGTTTGAGACTTTTCTTGTTTCTCGAGGTAGGCATTTATTACTATGAACTTCTCTATTAGAACTGCTTTTGCTCCATCTCACATTTTGGTTTATTTCCTTTTTCACTTTCTCAAGATATATATATATATTTTTTTTATTTTTTATTTGACCCATTGGTTCTGCAAGAAGCATGTTCTTTAATCTCCACATATTTGTCAACTTTCTAGTTTTCCTCTTGTAATTGATTTCTAGTTTCATACACTTATAGTCAGAAAAGATGCTTGATTTGATCTCATGCCTCTAAAATTGATTAAGACTTTTGATTGCCTGACATACAATCTGTCCTGGAGAATGTTCCATGTGCACTTGAGAAAAATATGTATTCTGTTGCTTTTGAATGATTTTTTTAAAGATTTTATTTATTTATTTGACAGAGAGAGACAGCCAGTGGGAGAGGGAACACAAGCAGGGGGAGTGGGAGAGGAAGAAGCGAGCTCCAGCAGAGCAGGGAGTCCAATGTGGGGCTCTATCCCAGGACCCCTGGATCACGCCCTGAGCTGAAGGCAGACGCTTAACGACTGAGCCACCCAGGTGCCCCTTGAATGAAATATTTTGCACATATATCTGTTAAGCCCATCTAATCTAACATATTGTTTACCCTCCTATGTTTTCTCATTGAAATTCTGTCTGATCATCTGTCCATTAATGTAAGTGGGTTCGTAAATCCTCTAGTATTATTTACCCCTACATTTTTATTTCTAGAATTTTTCTATAGTACTTTTTTCAAATATGTGCTTTCCCTTTTAAAACAATTTATTGTTTTATCTAATTGAGTTTAATATTTTACTTACCTCTTAATATTTTTACACACATATTTTAATGGCTAATTGATATGGAGGTGGAAGTAATGCTTCTTAATAGAATGTTCTTTCAATGCAAAGGAGCCCAGATACCTTCCTCAAATCTATTACTGTGTCTTCATGTTGGCCTTGAGTATAAGGGCAAAATTTCACACACTGAATCATCTCTTCTGACCCCATGTTGTAGGTTGAAACTGATCTCCCAAAGGAGGTCCTGATTCCTGGAACTTATGAATGCTATCTTATATGGCAGAAAGGGTCTTCTCAGATTAGATTTAATTAAGGATCTTGAGATAGAAACATTATTCTGGATATATGAGTGTGCCATAAATTGACATAGCAGAGGAAGATTTGAAGGTGCCAGTCTTATAGACTGGAGTAATGCAGCCACAAGCCAACGAAGGACTGCAGTCACCAGAAGCTTCTGAAGGCAAGGAATAGATTTTCCCCCACAGCCTCTGGAAGGAGCATGGTCCTGCTGACACTTTGATTTTGGCCCAGTTATTTCAGATTTCTGGCCTTCAGAACTGTGAAAGAGTACATGTGTGTTTTTTTTAAGCCACAAAGTTTGTGGTAATTTATCACAGCAGCCATTGGAAACTAATGCACTCCATGTCACAGAAATTTCATTCAGTCTCTTTTAGAATTCATGAGGTAAAAGTCAATTACCAAACACATCTCTGCCCAAAGTCTAGGAGTCACATGACCATATCTCCACTCTAGGCTCAGAAATACTTCATCTTCCATTATATTCAGAAACACCAGACTTCTGCAGCTTAGGGATTGTTCATTTGGGAGTGAGAGGACAGACTTCCCTCTAAAAAGCACTGCCACTCTGTAGAAGGAATTTCTTGAATCTCCATAAATGTCTTGACAATGGAAGAATGACAAGAACTTTGACAATCCATCCCAAAGGCTACTCTGTGAATCTTCCTCACATCAATTCCTTACCTTATTTCATTTTACCCAGACCCAACATTCTAGTGAGAGTATGTGTATTTCCAGTGCCCTATAGACTCCCAAAAACAAGTGTCCTAACCCACTTAGAAAATTACATGAATTCATACTACCTCAAAATATGTTGCAGATAATGTTTGAGAGGAGCAAGCAGATTTCAATGAGAAGATCCATTAATTTAGAAAAACATCCTACTACATTAGACTTGCATTTTGTAACTTCACTTTTAAAACTATTTTATGCATTTTTTAAAATGAGAATATTTAAAATACATGCTTAAGCTCCAGAAAAACCTATTCATTTCATTTTAGTGCTATTAGTTTATCTGTTAAAATTCTTGGTTTGATTTTCTATCTTATTCTAGATAACGACATTCATTACTCTTCATTTGCAAAAAGAACTATGATTTATAACTCCCTATTTCCATCTGTTATATTTTTATCTAAACACAAATGTGCATCATAGAGTGAATACTTACTCAAGTATATTTTTCATTACAGATAGGCATTCACATACTTGGTAAAGCTATATTCATTTTTCAACTTTTTTCTCCTCTTATATGGTATACATTTTAAGTGTTCACTGTCAGAAGGACTTTTACACCAAAATGCAATCTTTTATGTTATATATCTACCAGGCTCTGCTTAATAGGCTCATTGTCAAGTGCAATGATGAAGTAACAGCAAGCTTCAAGGAAAGCTTAGGGAATATATCTTTTTAAGCATTCCATTGATTTCCCTCACTTCGTCTCATCAATAGTAGATATATTACTTTCTGAAAAGCAGTAATAAAATACTGATAATATTGGGTAATAGCTATACTGTTAAGAATCACTTCTAATCATTAGCATCTAAAAATGGAATGAAGTAAGATTCATTTTGCTCTTTAGCTCATAAGAACAATCTGAAGAAAGACTTTAAAATATAATTGTGATAAGTCTTTTACTAGAAAACAATTACCTTTCATTACCAATGCCATAAGTCACTGTCCCTGCAGTTTGAGGGGAACAATATAGCATTGTTATTATGCTTAATTTCCCCCCTGGGTATAAGTTTGGTGTTGAATGTAAGTGCATAATTAGGGACTTATAATTTAGAATCAGGACGTGTATTCTTAAAAAACAAGCTGAATGAAATCAAGTGAATTTGCTGCCAATCACAAGTGTACAATTAACAATAACAAACCTGCAAGAGCTGCTGCATATGTGCTATCTATGCATCAGATCCTGGGGAAAATATGAGGACAAAGCTAATCCACGTTAGATAAGGAAGTATCTGTCTTCACCTTTCTATCGTTCTAAATACCACTGGGGAAAAAAGACAATGAATAAATATAAATTCACAGCAGTGCTGCAAAGAAGGAAAGGTACTATGAGAAGCGACTGTCAAAAACATTAACTTCACACTCAAAAGTGTGATTAGGGGTAGAGCTAGATGTGGGCATTAGAACAGAAAACAAATAGACAAACAAAAAAACCTGTGTTGATCCTGAGCACTGAATATTGATGCCCATGTTTGTCCCCAGACTGGAGCTAAAAATATTAACTCTCTGAGGTGGGACACTTCTAAAACAGGTGGTGAAGCTAGAAAAATTAAACAGGACCTGAGTTGACTTTTGGCCCTACCGGAAGCTTTCTCTTCCTAGTCCTCTGTCTGATGTACTCATGCAACCACCTGGCCGGGACTCCAACAATTCTTATATAAATCATCACTTGCTTTAATGATATGTACTCTAGCCACCAATACTGTGGCATCCAGATGTTCTAACATAGCTAGAAAACTAAGCAGCATCAAACAGTCACAGAATGCCTTTAGCTTGAGAGTTTGGAAAGTTTTCCCCAATAACAAAATAGTTAATCAAATAAACAAAATTTTAAAATATGAAATATATATATGTACAGGGAATATTATGAGGATACTTACCCACAAAGAGGAGACTGATACAAATTTTTGATAAAAACTAAAAAGCTGACTCAGGGGCGCCTGGGTGGCACAGCGGTTAAGCGTCTGCCTTCGGCTCAGGGCGTGATCCCGGCATTATGGGATCGCCCCACGTCAGGCTCCTCTGCTACGAGCCTGCTTCTTCCTCTCCCACTGCCCCTGCTTGTGTTCCCTCTCTCTCTGGCTGTCTCTATCTCTGTCAAATAAATAAATAAAATCTTAAAAAAAAATTAAAAAGCTTTCCAATGTAAAAATAAACATTCTAAAAATTCAGTATTTAAACCTTAATGCAGGAAAGCACAGCTGGTTTGTCTTTGGGCACCAAGTTTGAAGCAAACATAAGGCTGTGAATTTAACTCACAGTGGTTTAAAATGAAAATACAAAGAAGAAAGTAGACATCATTAAAGCAATAATGGGATAAAAATGAGTTTTTTAGAAAAAGTGAAAATAATAAAATACATCATATATCTAAGTGCAAAATGATAAAATGTAAGATACTACTAATAAAGAAAGTTATTAAAATTTCTTAAGAACACAAACACCAAACCAGTTAACTGTTAAATGAAAACCTGTCATATCAACCACTGATTTTTTTCTGGACAAAACTTAGATAATGAAACAAAATCTTCATAGCTCTGAAGGGAAAAAAAATGATTTTGAACATAGATTCTGTCCATGATAAATATATGCAAATATTCAAGTTTAAGGGAAAAATAGATTTCCTTAAATGTAAGAACTTAAAATATGGATAAAATAGAAAGTATTCATATGAGAAAACACAGACAAACAAACCATCATAACTGATAGTAAAAAATAAAGATAAAATTTGATAATAAACTATAAACATTACTTTTTTCAACAGAAAGATAAATGTTAAAAAAATGTTTAGATGATTTCCCAATATATAGAAGATTACAGGGGAAAATGGATGCAGTGAATTTCTTTGATGAGTGGAAAGAGATTATAAGAATTAATTTGTTAGGTTAAAAAAGAAAAGAAGGAAGAAACTTTTAGAGGTGATGGTTAGGTTTAGGATATTGTATATAGTGACAGTCTCACCAGTGTATAGTTTAATTCAACTCATCAAGATGTATGCATCATATATGTACAGCTCTTCTGTGTATCACTCATACCTCAACAAAAAAAAATTAAAAAGAATTGTTTTGCTTTCATCATTGGTACAAAAATAACAGTTAAATACATCTCTTAAAGCATATGGCTCTATCTTTCTTTCCTTTTTATCCTTCCAGAATTCCAATGAAAATGAAAAATTGCTCAAGTCAACAAAATTTTACAAACCTGAGAACTCTGTGCCATGATGGGATGGTTCTATTTCTGCACTATTCAATATGGCACCCACTAGCCACATGTGGTTATGAAATGCTTGAAATGTGATTCTTACAAAGGAGGAATAGAATATTTATTTTATTAAATTTGATTAGTTTAAATTTAAATTCAAATAGGTATATGTGACTGTGGCTACCATAACAGTATAGGTTTTTAAAAATTTTTAATGTATATGTTCTCAATAAATATTTGATTTTAAGCATTGAAAAAAAAAGTTTTTGCACAACATACCGACCAATTCCCATATCCTTTTTTTCTGTGAGTACAGTAATTGGATTTTTGTTGTGATAAGAGAAAAACCTCTTAGTAATTAATCTTCTTGAACAGAAATACAGGTAATGGTACATGAAAACTTTGAAACCACTGATTTCACCTAGTTTTTCATAGTCTGATTATTTAATAGAAAACAAAATCAACAACATCACAAACAAAACCAGTTAGTTTTGAAAAATCGATGGAGAAAACATGCAAAAGTTATCAAAGAAGGGAAAAGGATAGATAGCACAAGTATATTTTCAATGGCAAAGCCAGAAAACAAGAAACTTTAATAGCCTTTAAAATTCACTCATAATTTTGAAAGGTCATTTTCTGGCTATGGACCCCTTAATAAACACCATATTTCCTATTCAAACATATTCTATTTAGGCATAAGAATAAGAAACAGATTGGTCTTCACTTGAGCTAAAACAATAGAACCGTGCTTGAATGACAAAATAAAATTATGACCATGAGGCTTTTTCCCACAAATAAAAATCCACATGAGATTGAGTATTCAGCATTTGAACAGATGTGGGCTCTTTCACAGGATGTCAGAAAGTGACCTAACATCTCAAGGGCAAAATTATCTGTCTTAAGAAGGCAAATTCACCGTGAACAGGAGGAGTGATATCTGGATAAAAATATGAAAGTGGAGTCTCAGTAAATAATTTCGCATTTATAAATATCAAGAAAGTTTTAAACCAGAATCAGGTCAAAGTTTTCAATTCATTACTCATGTATTTTCTTTTAAATGTCTTTCTCATCTGCAAACATAATTTAAAAAATGCGGCTACATGATAAAAGTAAACAAGCTGTACCAAAACATTGGAATAGGAATCTATATATAGCTTGAGGGCATAAACTCTACAAGCATGATTATTAAATATTTAATATTTTTCAAGTATTCTTCCATTCTAACATGCATGTTTAATAATGGAAAGGGGTTTACAAAAAAAAGTCATCACCAACTATACATATATGAAGAAAAACTTACAAAGAATATCACTGTGATATTCACTACTGTGACTGGCATTTGTAGTAAATGATTAAGATACTGTCTATTTTGTTAAATAAATCACAGTTGCTTGTGATATTGTTTAATCAATAAACACAATCCCACCATTCGTTGGCTAAATTTGCAATGAGGTCTTATATATCAATGTCTGAAGAAGGACCGTGAACTTACATGGTTCAGTCCTAAAACTTGAGACTTTTCATTAAAGTACACTGGTTTCCAAAAACTATGAATACGACATTGATAGCATTTGTAAAATTTATCATAATTTTACAAAACACAGAAACATGTAGGCATTATATAACTTTAATAATCTATGAACAGAGAGAGTAACATAAAAGAAAGTAAGTAGAGAGATACAAAAACAAAAATTAGAAAATATGAGAGACTATTAAAAGTTACTGAACAGGAAAAAAAAAAAAAGTAACACCAGAGGGGCTTCTGAGGGGTTCAGTCAGTTAAGTGTCCAGTTCTTAGTTTTGGCTCAGGTCATGATCTCATGGGTCATGAGATCAAGCCCTGCATCGGGCTCCATGCTCAGAGTGGAGTCTGCTTGAGGATTCTCCCTCTCCTTCCCCCTCTGACTCTCTCTCCTCTCAAATAAATAAATAAATCTTAAAAAAACACCAGAGACCTAAATGTTAGCAAGGTGATGACCTATGTTTCAGTTTAGAAGACTATTTTAATAGGCAGAATTATTAATATTAATATTATTTCACCTTCATGTAGCTGATGAATTCCATATTAATAACACAAAGATATTTTGAGGCAAAAAAACATGAGGTCCATTGAATGGAAATTATTGCTTAAAATAAGTTGATAATTTTCAACTTTTAGTCTTCCAAAGTAAGGCTGGGGTCTCTGCCACTTTTGTCTACAATTTAACTTTTGAAATACCTAAGTGAGCCAAACATGCCCATCTATGTCTTTCATGATATTGCTATCTACCTGCATCCCCTTTTCTATCAAAATCCTACCAAATTTCTGGGTTCAATTTTATCTCACCTTCCCTATTATTTTACTAAATATATATTGCATTCACTTGCACACTGTATTTATCATTATATCTATTTTTGCCAATCATTTAATATTTCTTATTTCCTCAATTGTGCCATATGTCACTGAAAAAAATATCACAATTACCAGAAGAATCAGATTGCAGCTCTAACTCTGCAACTTACAAATTATGTATTTCCAGCAAGTGAAAAATTTCAGTTTCTCACTTATCATAAGATAAAGGTTTTGTCTAGATGCTTTACTCAACTGACATAACTGTAAAATTCTAAGTTTCTTATTTCTTTCATATAATCCAAACTTCTGCAAAATGAAGAAATTAAATGTGGGAGGGGAATTATAATTCACCTAATTCAACCCCCTTTTGCTATAGCAATGGAAGAACTAAAAGCTGAATTCGTATTACTGACTTCTCACTTGTTCATCAAACACTTGTTGAACATTTTCCATACTACATATTGTGCTAGCTTCCAGGAAAATCAAGATGAATAAGTCTTTTAGGAATGTACAATAATGTGAAAGAAAATGAAAAAAATAAGTGTATAATTATTATGAGCTACAACCAGGGAATTGTTGAAATATAAACGGGAGCTTGAAGAAGTCAAGGAAATATTTCTGGAAATGATAATGCTTCAGATGAATCATAAACGGTTTGCAAGAGGTAAAGACATTAAAGAAATGAAATCCAAATTTCTGAGAACACCCGCCCCAATTTTACTGTTTATAGACTCATGTGAGAGAAAATGGGGCTTTAACTATTATCAACTGAACTGAAATTAAAGCCTCAAAAGATTAAATAGTTATATTCATAAACAACATGTTCACATAGAACTCTGAAAAGATAAACATCAAGGAAAAATCTACAAAGGGAATGTAAATTTCCAAAAATAGTTCTAGTAAATTCTTTTAGAAACATGTCATGCTGTTCTTTGGGCTGAAACATATTAAGGAAGACCAGCGGAGTAATGCATCTTGTACAGAAGGACTCTGAAAGAGTAGCATTTTAACCAGTCAATAAATCAAATCCTAGGCAAGTGTAATACAGAGAGAAGAATGCCAGTGCTTTAGATACAGGTAGGCAGGCAAGTGAGTCTAGGGTCGTGATCTGATCAAGGTCAATGGCTTGTAAAGATTAAGGCTGGACCCTCAGATTAGAACAAGTAGCTAAAGTTTACTTACTTAGACTTAAAAAACTGTGTTGAAAAATGGGTCAGAAGCAGAGAAGAGCAATGCTAATAACAAGGCTTTAACCTCTGATCTTAGGGCAGAGGCTACTTCTTCTTAGATTTGATTCTCTTTACTTTGATAGATGTGGATGATTAAAAATCACAAAGGTTTTCATCTATGAAGGTCAGAACCCTAGGATGTCAATGGAAACATTATAGCTGGATCTGCTGTATAAGTTCTGACAAGGTCATACCAAAAAAAACCCCACATTTATTCTACTTAGATTATGAATTCAAGAACTATCACTGACCTTCCAGCTTCAAAAATAAATTTTATACTATTTGTGAATGTTCTTGATTCATTTGTTACTACTTCCTTTTCTTCCTCTACCAACAAAACAAGATTAGTAAAAAATAAAACCCAAGAGCTCCTTTCCAGCCAAGAAAAACTAAACAACATGCAGTTTGTGATTCCATCTGTGCCTCCTGCTTTCTATTCAAAACAATCAGATTTCACCAATAAATCCAAAGAAAGATAGGAAGTTCAATAGTAACACATACTCTGAGAGAAGAAGAGCCATAGTGACATCACTGAGATAGCAGTGGAACAAAAATTATTTTTACTGATGAGTACAACAGAAATGTCTCTGTGGATCAGGTATATTTGTTCTATAGAAAGGCAGTCACGTAAAGTGGAATAAACACTGGATTATAAATTAGGAGATTGGCCTTCTACTTCTAGTTCTGCCACTAAATCTGGGGACCCAATTTTCCAATCTGTAGAACAGAGTTATAGTACTTTATGGAACAAAATTTGTGTTTAAAGACAGTGGAATAAAGTCCTCTTCCTTATTTCCCTCTTTTGTACCCCACGAAAAAACAAGAGAAAAATATAGAAAGATAGATAATTGCCTTAACCTCAAACTGTGATAGATAGTTCACATACTGTCCAAAGTTCCGATGGCTGAACCACGCTGAGAGCCAGCAAAATTGTTTCTGATTATTAGCAGGTTACCAGGATATATTGATTATCCAATGCTAAGTGTCACCCATATAAAAGAATCTAATTACAAAGTTATGGACAAAAACTAATTTTTTTTCTTTTTTCAAAACTGAAAAATAATCACAAATAAACCAACAGCAGAAAATCATAAGGCATATTAAAAAGAAAAGAAAGTGAAAAAAAGGACAAAATTAAGATGCAGATAAATGAAGACTTCACAAAACACCTAGTTCAAATGAAGAGTCAACCAAAATCTGAAAGGGATTTATAAACAAGTTTTCTTCTCAAAACTCAAATTTAAACAGTTTAAGGAAAAGTATTAACATCAAAAGGATCAGGCTGATGTTCCAGGAAAGAAATGTAAGAAAAATTAAAAATTAAAATGCTAAACAGCAAAGGCTATCATGACTTATGGTAAGCATTAAAATAAAATAATTTAAAAAATCACCTGAGAGAACTATGATGTTTGACCAAGGTAATCACAACAGAAAGAATGGAGATGGGTAATTAGATAAGAATGGTTATGATTATAAAAACCAGACAAATGAAATTTAGCAGGGTATAACTGGTATTTATACAGAATAAAAAAATAGAAGAGAAAAAAATTCAACTATCTAGGAGAAGGGATTTTTCTTATAAATATTTTATTATAGTGAATGCCTCACTGTGTTTCAGCCAGGGGAAAAGAATGATCCAAGTGAAGGCAGTGAACTTAATCATAAAGATGAAATCAAATGTGGGTCAAAGCAAAAATAAATAATGAGTCGCCTATACGTGGAAAATCAGTTAGGCCTCAAAATTTCTGCACCAACATTCACTACCGATGACAGTGGAGCAATTCCAACAACACCCTGGGAAAAAGAATGGACAAAGAATGTTATAATTATGCAAATGATCTTTTAGTTCTGTTGGTAACAAATTAGAATCCAGGAAATGGAGTACATATAAAAGTTATTAAAATCTTATATGAAGATCAATCCATGGGATAGAATATGATTCAAAATAAAGCACAATGGAGAAAATATGGTAAAAAGATTTCTCTTAAGTATTAAATACATTTAGAGAATACATTTAGAAAAGAGCAAAAACTAAAAATCTGAGAAAATAGAATATAAATGCTATAAGTCTTCACATTTTAAAATTAACACTATAACAAATCAGAAGATAAAAAATTGGAAAAAAGATAGTGTTAGAATGCATATACTAATTTCCACACTTTCTATATCAAGATCTTGATTTATAGAATCTAATTTAAAATACAAATTTTAAATACAGTGATACTAATCTCTTTTTCTTTCCTAATCTCTCTTTTTATAAAATTTTCTTAGTTTAAAAGAGTATTTCTCAATTCACATCTCCTATGAAAAAGCATTTACCATAAATCCCTTAAGATTCAGTATAGTTTTGGGGTGCCTGGTTCAGTTGGTTAAGTGTCTGACTAGTTTCAACTTAGGTCATGACCTCAGGGTCCTGGGTTTAAGGGCTCCCTGATGAGTGGGGAGTCGGCTTGTCTCCCTCTCTCTCTGCCTCTCTGCCTCTCTCCGTGCTCCTGCTCTCTTTCTATAAGTAAATTAAAAAAAAAAAATTCGGTATAGTTCCCCCTTTTGGGTGGAAATCAACTTAGATATAATAATTTTAATATTGCATATGATAAATCAATTTGTTTTTGTTCTTACTTTTTCTTTATAACTTAACAAATTTCTATAGAAATGTCTAAAGTGATATTTAGCAAATGTTAGTAATGTTTTTTCTAGGGTGTTGCCATTGTTGGTGATTACTCATTTTGTAATAGCACTCCAGGCGGTCTTAAGGGTTAACACTCTATCAAGTTAACCTACTCTTTGCTAGGGGCACCTGGGTGGCTCAGTTGGTTAAGCGTCTGCCTTGGTTGAGGTCATGATCCCAGGGTCTTGGGATTGAGCCCCCCATCAGGCTCCCTGCTCAGGGGGGAGTCTGCTTCTCCCTCTTCCTCTCCCTCTGCTTGTGCTCTCTCAAATAAATAAATAAATAAATAAATTTAAACAAAACAAAACACACACTCCTTACTTGCTTACTTAAGGCCCTTGATCTGTTAACAGAACTAATTTGCTTTCTTTGAGGTTCACAGACCACCGGCCTTGGGGAACGAAGGAACAGAACCTTCCCAGGCCACAGAGGCCAGCAAGTCTGTTTGAAGCTTTCTCAGCTTTCCGATTAGACCAACAATCTTTTAACAAACTGCTTTTCTTTTTAAAGGTTGCACAAAGGACTTACTGACCTGCCTTTGTGTATCTGTAGACCTTGTCCTATGCCCTCCTTTGCAGAAAGAACAGAGTACTCTTGCACAACCCCCAGGTACCAGGGAACCAGACCTTCTTGCACAAGTACCCCAGGTATCAAGGAACCAGACCTTCTTGTACAACCTCTCCTAGGTACCAAGGAACTAGAGTTTCTTGGACAACCTCTGAGCACCAAGATAACTCTGTAGCTGGCATTATCAGTCTACACATAATCAAGAAATGTCACAGACCACTGCACTCCATTAATTGATTAAGCCCCTTAAAAAATCTCTTGGCCAGGCAGAAACCTCAGAGTTGGCTTTTGGATAAAAGTCCACCTTCTACCCAGGTGGCTGACCTCCTGAATAAAGCTCCTATCCCTTTCCAATCAAAAGTCGTTCCCTGGGGTATTGGTCTTTTCAGCAGTAGGCAGACAAACTTGGGTTTGATAACATTTTTTAAATTAGTTTTTTATATACCTATTTTTTAAATCTTGTTTTATATAAAGCAAATACCATTTTTAAAAGATGTGACTCTTCATAAAAATAAAATTCTAAGACATGATATCCCAAGGTAGTTATTTAAGATTGTTGGTATCACATATGTCTCCTATATAAATGTGTTTCTCATGGTAACCATTCAGAGCTTAGGAATATATTGTATCTCTTGCTATTAGTAAGTGAACCTTTATTATGACTTGACAAAAATTCCATTTATGTAACTGCAAGCAAAACAAGAAAAACTGAATTGTTGACCATAGTTAGCAATGTAAGATAACTGTAGTTAATTGTAGACAGTTAATTACATCACTGAGTTTCACTTCAACTAGAATTTCTTAGCATTCTTCTCTCTGTTTTTCCTGCATGTCAATATGCTTTAAAAAAAAAGATATTTACTATTACCTACTACAATTCACACACACATACACACACACACACACGTGCTGTTCTTTGAAACATATGGACAATAAATAGTTATAATACATGGAAGACAGCTGTGCAGATCAACTCTTATGGACAATCACTGTTAGAAGAAGTACTTAATTTATTCGCTTTGGGAGAGGGGAAATTTCTTTCTCTGAAAAATTCATGGCATGCTTTTCTTAGTCGCATTAAATGTTTGGATTTTAAGCCCTTTTCTGATGAAATTAATATGGTAATGAAGCTGATTCTACAGCATGGACTGAGTCTAACACTGCCCACCTCAGGAGCAAATGATTATACCACATGGTTAATAATAGGAGGCTTGGTCTTCCAATGAATGCTGGGGCACTGTATCTCAATAAAGGAAGCTGACACTGGGGAGTAAGTAACTGTATGGCTTCCAGTCTATGTGATCCGCTTCTCCTTAAAAGAGTAGCAATGAAATAAAATACAAAGTTTGATCTTCACCACTTAGTGGCCTCAGTGAATCAAAGTGAAACAAAAAAATAAAAACTAATAATTCTTTCTTTGTGTGCTTTAATTTCTCTGATGCTTGGTTAGGGAAGGGTTAGCCAAAAGTGATATCCTACAGAAACTAAGTAATAGATAAGTCACTAATCATTTGATCTGCTTCTAAGAAAAACAGCAAGTGTGAATTAAGTTTTTAACTAGTGAATATAAAAATCTGAATACCATTAATATTTATCATAACAATATAGCCTTATAATTTCTCTTTAATCTGTAAGACATATCTTTTCACTCTTTCCTCCACTCACTGTCTTCTGAGTAATTTTTCAAGCAAACAAATCTTGTTATACTTGTCCCTTGCCTAAATTCCTTCAGCATTGGGGAGCCTGAGTGGCTCAGCCAGTTAAGTATCCAACTCTTGATTTCAGCTCAGATCATGATCTTGAGTTGTGAGATAGAGCCCCATGTGGGGCTCCGTGCCCAGCATGGAGCCTGCTCAAGATTCTCTCTCCCCCTATTCCTCTGCTCCTTCTTTCCCACTTACGTGCACTCTCTCTCTCAAAAAAAAACCAAACAAGACAACAATAATAACAACAACAAACTTCCTTCAGTGTTTTGCACACCTGTTAGTCTTAGAAAAGATAAATCTCCTTAGTGAAGTGTCAGTCATTTTGACAGATAATAAATTAAGACATGAAACATCATATTTTTAACCAGTCACCTATTGCCATCTTAGATTCACAGAGATATGCAGAGGGTATTTCATATTAAAGAAATATCCCATGCTAAAATTTTTGCCTAAAACTATAGGTCAATGGGTTTGAATCACTTGAGTTGACAAATGCTAACATTGCATTAGCAACAAGCAGTTCTAAAAACAAAAGCAAAAACAAAAATAAAAACAAAACAAAAAACCCCACACAGATTAGTACAGAAAGTGTCTACTATGTCTTCTCCAACTTAGGCTCCACAACCAATTCTTCCATTGTGACCAATTATTTCTCCAATTTTAAGGAATGGCAAGTGTAAAAAGAGTTTAGCAAGGTGACGAAGGAGAACATTATCCCAATGTTTAGAGTAGATCTGATTCTAAATTACCATTACAATCCTTCCAAGAAAGAGTAGCCTCTTTTTCAGCTGTGGGTACCAGGACCATTTATGTTATTGACCATTTGACTTATCAAGATCTCCCACCTCTATAAATTGCCTTCAATTCAGACCTACTTTAACAAAAGTTTTATGGTAAAGAGAGTAATGTGCTTGCATTTCACCATTTACAAACAAGATATCTGCTTTACACTACCTTCTAACATTTTATTACTTTCCTCTATCTCTGTACTCTACATTCAGCCAGCATAAATTATTTGCAATTATTTAAACTCTCTGCTTTCTTTCTTTCTTTTTTTTTTAACTTCCTTTGCTGTATACTCGCATTATCTATATTAGGTGGTTAAGCTTTAATTCCCATAATGCTCAAGATTATCTGCACTGTACTTATATGTACTTCTTTTTTAGACTCTGTGGTCCCTGAGACAAGTTGCCATATCCCCAATGCCAAGCACAGTGACTGAAACAGTGTCTATAATTTGATAAGTACATAAAAACAAATAACTGAAGTTAATAATTTGTGACTATAAATTATTTTTAAAGTATTTAAAACAGATATATTCATTCTATATGGTGAAATACAGGAAGTTCTGTTTGTCCACAATAGCTAATCAGAACCAATACTAAATGAAACATGCTAGTTTAACATATGCTATTGTGGGGAGGAAAAAAAAATTTCCCTCTAACCTTCTGAGTTCTTAGCTAAGACCCCTGTAATAAAAGACAGATTAACAAGAAAACAAACAGAAGTTTATTAACATGTACAACTCATGTATACATAGGAGAAATGCAGGAAAAAATTATTAGCTCAAAGAGATGGTTTAGAACTCCAGCTTAAATATTATCTTTACCTAGAGACAAAAGAAAGAAAGGTTTGTAGAGTGAGCAGCAGGGAGGCCAATAATGGGAAGGTTACCAGGAAAAAACATGATAAATAAGGCTAAGGTCTGTAATGCAGATTTAAGTCATTGCCTTTTTCATGATCTCCCTCCCATGAAGGGTCTAAAGTGTTGTCTCCCAGGATTCACCTTTGTCCTTCCCAGTAGAGAAGGAAGGAGGAACATCTTTGTAAATGTATGTCTTGATTTTAGGCAAATAGGGGAGGTCAGAGAGCTTTACTTGTGTCTGCTTCGTCTCAACAGCCTTTGGCTCAAAATAATCCTTATGCTAAAGTGGTATATTTGGGGTCTCCATGCCCTGAACTCCTACAGTTATATTTTAGAATGGCATATTCTGCTACCCTGCACTATCCACAGTAATGCCAGAAATTATTTTTAAAATAATAATAATATTGAGATAGACTGTCTCAATAGGTATCCATATCTAGTATGATTTAATAACCAGAGTTGACAGGTAAACAAATAGATTTAAAACAAACAAAAACCAACTTCATGTGCCCCAGGAATTCTTGATTTCTTACATTTATCCACATTATTGTATTTCAGATTATGTATTTATTAGTAATAAATAGTTAACAGATCACCATAGTTGGCTATGAAAAGAAAAAATTGAGAATTAAATTTCATTCCACAATCTGTACTTAAATGCTTCTTTGAAAATAAGTTGTAAACTTGTGAAGTAATATGAGGAGTAAAGAAGAATTTTATTTAAAAAAATGACTTTGAAATCAGAAAGTGCTGTTCTTAAGTCAGATCTTAACCACTTACTACCTCCGAGATCTTGGGCAATTTATTTAGACTATAAAAGCTTAATGTCTATCTCAAAGAGTTGTAATGATATATAGTGATCATGCATGCAAAAGACTAAGTGAGGAGACTAGTATTTACTTTATGTCCTAATCATTTGTTATCATGGTAACATGATTTTTATTAAGGAATTATTCTTCATGAAACAAATTTATTGGATAAATCTTAGCTTTTCAATGGCTTTCATAAATAATTCAGAAATGTATCCCCAAGAACAATGCCATATTCTAAAATAAGTGTTTTTTCCCCCAATGTTTACCACAATATGGAGTGAGTTACTGAATATCCATTAGTCTTTAGATATTTCATTAATAATATTTAAGATGCCCAAACCTGGTCTTGTAACTTCAGGAAGTCCCATGAGTTAATTAAGCTACATAAGTCTTGCTCCTTTAAAAGAATGATGCATTTTTAGTACTAAGGTGTTTGTTAGTCTAGAAGTTAGTAACACAAATGAAAATTTACCACAGCAAGCATATTTTTCCTTATAGTTAATATATGAAAATTATAAAGGCTTCCTTAGTGTTACATATTACAGTACTAAGTGCTGAGCAAAAAAAGAAAATATATTTAAATAATTTTCAGTTTCAATTTTGGATCATCATATGGTTAAAAATAAGATTCATATGCATAATTGGAATAAGAGGGTGAATCTTTACATATAAATAACAGAAGCACTTCTTATAGCAATGTCAAATTAGCTTGTATCAGACAAATTTTCCAACCCCAAACTAGAAAGCACAGATAATTAAAAACAACAAAAAAGTTACTTCAAGGCTGCCAAGATCTGAAGGAAGTAGATCCTGGCAAAAGAAGAATAAAGAAGCAAGTCTGGATTTCCTAGGTGCTTCTTCCTCTTGGCATTTAACAATCCACATATGGTGGTGCAAAAGCCAAGATACCAAACAAAGATTTTTTGCAACCTTTCAAAGGTGAGATAATAGAAATTAAATGTAAGATCCACCAAGGGTAAGGAGCACTTGTAAATATTTTAGTCTTTCATTTGTGCGATTTGAAGGAATATTCTCTAAAAGTAATGGGAAGCTTGGAAAGAGACTAGGTCTCACAAAGTTTGAAACCAGGGATGCCTGGGTGGCTCAGCTGGTTTAGCGTCTGCTTTTGGCTCAGGTCATGATCCCAGAGTCCTGGGATTGAGTCCCACATTGGGATCCTTGCTCAGTAGGGAGCCTGCCTCTCTCTCTGTCTGTCACTCCCCCTGCTTGTGCTCACTTGCTCTCTCTTTTTCTCTCTCTCTGATAAATAAATAAAATCTTAAAACAAACAAACAATAAAACAAAACAAACAAACAAACAAAAAACACAGTTGAATCCACACCAAAGATGAGGTCAATTACTCATTGAATTATGGTTATTTACAAGTAGCCTACATTGAGACCTAGGTGTTGGATGAAGAAAGCTATCAGTACTTTTACTGGGCATGGAAGCAGTATTGGAGTCCATGGCTTGCAGAGGTGGAGCATTTCTGATTACTATACTAGGCTTTCCCTTACACTGGAATTCAAGGTCAATGAGATGTAGATCAGCTCTCCATACCCAGCTTTAAGTAAGCTTAATTTTATAATAGGTTAAAGTAATGTGAACCTTATTGAACAGCCTATGAAAAACAAAAGAAAAACTTCTCTGAAGAAAAAGGATCCAATATGTTATATTATTTCTAGAAGTTTTCTTTCACAGTGTTCAGGATTCTACTTTTAAAAATGGCCTAATAAAAGACAAGAATGAATACACAGATCATGACAATAATAATAATAATAAAAAGAAAGACAAAATAAATTTCCATTTCCAGAGGAAAGCCACAGTTTGGAGTTTTGAGACATAGATTTTTAGACATGTGAAATTAGTATTTTCAAGAAAATGGAGATATGTTGGAAATCATTCACAAGGGACTGAATTCTAGAAAATGGTTATTAAAAAATTAAAGAATTAAAGCCATGCTATATGTGAAATTGAGAAGTAAAGAGCTAGACTGAAAACCAGTTAAGAAAGCAGAAGACAGGATTAAAAACCTTAAGAATAAGACAAACGGAAATATTCAGAGGAAAGAACACAGAAAGAAAAGAGATACTGTGAACAGGTCTAACATATGTGTAATTGGAGTCCCACTAGAGGTAAAACAGAATGAGGCAGAAAAATTACTTGAAAGCTAATAGTTGAGGATTTCCAAAATGATTCAATGACATTAAGTTAAAGATTTAAGGAGCTTTTCAAACTTCAAGAAAATACATATAAAGAAAATGACACATATTATAGTCAAACACCTTAAATGTCAAAAGGAAAGAGAGAATATTAAAACCATCCAGATAGCTTTAAAAAAAAATGATAGAACTAATAGTGGTCTGATGACATAAATGAATGGAAAAGACCACAAAATCATTTATTTTCAAGTGCTGAAGGAAAAACAAAAACCTACCAACAAAGAATTCAACATCTAGTAGGAGCAACCTGCAAAACTTAAGGCAAAATGGAGAAAAATTTCTAGGCAAACAAAAATTGAGAAGTTTCATCACCAGCAGTTTTTCATTAAAGGTATTTTTCAAGCTAAAGTATAATAATACAATTGATAAACCAGATTTAATTAAAATTAACTTCCACCACTTTGCAAAAGATGACATCAAGAGAATTACAAGACAAGCCACAAACTAGGAGAAAATACTTACAAAAAACCACATCTAATAAAGGATTGTTATACAAAATAGGCAAAGAACACTTCAAACTCAACAATAAAAAAACAAACACTCCAATTTAAAAAAATGAGCCAAAGATCTAACAAACATCTTGCTAAAGAAGGTATACAGATAGCAAATGGCACATGAAAAGATGCTCCATGTCATGTCACCAGGGAAATTCAAATTCAACCAACAATGAATAACAATTACTGTCCATTAGAATGACCAAAATCCAGAACACTGACAACACCAAATGCTGGTGGAGTGTGGAGCAAAAGGAACTCTCATGCATTGTTGGTAGGAATGTAAAATATTTCAGCCACTTTGGAAGACAGTTTAGCAGTTTCTTACAAAACTAAGCATACCCTTAATATGATCCAGCAATCACATTGGTATTATACTGTTCTTTGTTAACAATTATACCTCAATAGAGCTATTAAAAAATAATAAGCAAGAAAAAAAATAACTTTCTCCAGAAAGTCTTCTTTTGTCTATGTCAGTATTCTCCAAAGAAACAGAAACAATAAAATATATGGATGTATGTGTGTGCATGTGTGTGTGTATGTGTGGGTGTATGTGTGGTGAAAAAGAGAATGAGAAACATAGATTTAGAGATATAAGATTAATTGTGCAGGTAGAAGTCGAAAATTTACAGGGTAGTCCAGCAGTCTGTACATTCAGGGAAGAAATTCAGTTCAGGTCCATAGGCAGGCTGATGGTACAATTTTCTCTTCCTTGGGGAAGTCTACCTTTGGCTTAAGCTTTCAACTGATTATGCAAGGCCCACCCATATCATCAAGAGCAATATGCTTTACTCAAGTCTCCTTATTTAAATACTAACCCCATACAAACAAAACAAAACAACAACAACAACAAAAATCTTCACAGAAACATCTAGAATAGTATTTGGCCTAATATCTGACTACTATGACCCAGCCAAGTTGATATAAAATTAACCGTCATACCCAAATTCCCAGAATATAATAATTTTCCTGTTTGTGGTCCCCTGTCATCCTGCACTTTTTCTATTATGGTATTTTCCACATGTAAATTACTATCTTCACCGCTAGAGTATAAACTGCATAAGAGAATCTATCCGATCTACCTCACCTTTGCTGCCTCAATGACCAGGAAGCCCACAGGACTTGGTAAACATTTACTACTTATATCCAAAGTGAAAGGGGGTGAAGATTGTATATAAGAGATACTATGAAGGAAGACTTGACAAGGCTTGGTCACTGAGGCATGTGACATATAAAGATTAATTCCTGTGACTCCAGATACTCATAACAATCATATAAAAAGGGTGGACATGTTGAAATTGAGGTTTTAGCAGGATACCAGAAAGAAAAATTCCAGGACATTTTAAAGTATAAAAGGTAATTACTCAGGAGAAGATGGGACAAGATATATAAGAATAATAGTAACAGTTACAACCGATGATGAGATTTCTAAGGAAGTTCCACAAAGAAAAATAAAAGGCTGCCTAATAAAACACTCAATTGTAGAAGATGTATATTGTGCTTATTTTGATTTTTATCACTTTTATTAATGATACAGTGGATACACTCTAAGTCAGACTCGTAAAAACTGAGATACAGTGGGAAGTGAAAGAAGAATCAGAACTCCTGAGAGTGTAAGTAATCTATTCAAGTTTGCACAGCTAATAAGTGGCAGGGTCTGTATAATAACCAGGTGGTTTGGCATTAGGGTCCATACTCACAGTGAGCTGTCTCTTTTAACTCACTGGAAATTAATAAGATGGAAGATGGACAGAACTTGGGCAAATGCTCACAGTTACAGGATAAATTCAAAGAAAAATCACTTAAAGAGACTGAGAAAGTATAACATAGGTGGGCAGGCTGGGAGAGCACAGTATCACAGAAGACATACAATGTTCAAGGGAAGCTACTCAGCAATGCCAAAGAGAGGTGAAGGAAGAGAAGGACTGAACAAGAAAATGTGGCATTCCCTCTCAATTTTTACCATCCACAGTTTAATAAAAAGGTGACATTAAGTACCTTAAATTTAGAAAAGGTATCTGCTAAGATAAATTATCCTTCCTCTCTGTTCTCTGAACTGAGAATAATTAATATTCACTAGCCTTTTTGCTGTCTGACACTTTGACTTTTAGACCTCCAGGGCATCATCATCCTGGTTGTTCTTTCAAATAGCTATTATAATGATAACTGTCAACTATTTAGAATTATTTTAATGACATAACACCCTCTTTGCTGCCAATCAATTGTAATAAACAAGAAATGAGATTTCATTTTTTTCCAGGCTATCAGAGTAAATTTATTCTAAAATTTGATAGATCTCTTCTATTATCCAAATTAACTCTCCTACAGGAGAACAGAAAATCTTATAAAATACCCAAGTTGGAATCAGTCTATAATTTCACAGCATTTTTGCCTCTATTTGCATTCATACCCCAACACCTAAAGTCTGATATCCATCTGCACAGTTATCCAGGCAGTATTTTCTCCAAGTTTCTCAGTGTCCACCTTTGTTTCCAATTCCTCAGCCTGTTCTCAGTCCTCGGCTTGTTAACCCCTTGGAAGCACTGAGCTCTGACTGCACCCTGCATATATATTTTGTTTTCTTGCACATTGTTCTTGAAATCCTTTTCTCTTTGTCTTGCACGATAATGCACTCCTCCTGTATCTGCAGTCATTTTTTGTCAGGACACTTCACAGACTCTCCTTATTCCTCAGGTTAAAAAAAGAAGAAAAAGAAGAAGAAAATAAAAGAAGAAAAAGGCAATCCTCCAGGTATCATCTTCAGCCCTTTTCTATTGCTTCACACGGTCACTTTCGACTATTTAAATCACAGGATAGCTTCCAAGACCAACTCTCTGACATGACTCTTAAATCTTCAACCTATAACCCATAAACCACTCACACTAAATCTTTCTCCACTCCTCCTTTCAGAGGAACTTGTGGTTCTCTTTCTAGATTTTTCATTCTAATAGCAGCTCCATTTACCATATTGAATTCCTATTCTGTCAAAACACAACACAAAATTCACGTACTCTATTTAGGTTTCTGCTACTTCCGTAGGAAAACATAGTATTCTCAGTTTGTCTCTTCAGAGAGTGTGTTACTCTACCTAGCATCCGCTGCCCTCTATTGTAATTTTTCTTTTAATTTTTCTACCAATTACATGTGAACTCCCTGAGATAGAAAGGCCTAAATCTTACTCATTTTTATCTCTTCCATAAGATTTAGCACTCTGCTCTTTGAACACAGAGAGCCCTTAATAAATGCTGGTTGTTTTTCTTTGACAGTGAGATCTTAAGTCTCCCGAAAACATTATGAGAAGCTATAAAGAAACTGCTATGATGTAGTGTCTCTAAACAGGGAAGTGCAAGAATAAATTAGCTTTATTTTTCTTTTTAAGGAAGTATATTATATCTACTTTTAGGTTTTCATTGTGATATCTATATCCAATGTTTTCCCTGAAACTATTTCATTGCAGATGTTCTTCCTGTTACAAAATAGATTTATTTTAAACAATGTAAGTAAAAAGTGAATTTTACTTGTTTTTTTTCAAATTAAGTGTAGTTTTAAATATACTAGAATAATTTATAATTTAGGCCTAAATTGAAGATAAATCATTAATTTTAATATCTTAAAATAAATGCTTGGTATATTGGTTCTTTTGTTTTGTCTTTTAATCACACACAACTGTTCTCTATAATACACATATTACATACACACATTCCTTCAGTATTACTCCAAAGAGTCTCTCCTCATCTCTTCCAGAAAGCAGACTTTTCCCTTTTTTATTTACATATCTTCTCTTTCCTAACCTTCAGCTCTTTTGTCCAACTTTGGGAGAACAGGGCTACAATGACAATTAGATGGAACGCGGTCCATAAAACATTTTTGATTGCTGATGGGAATCCCAGTGATCTGGTCCACTTTTCACATAATAAAGTAATTTAAATGTAAGTGTGCTTTCTCACTAGTGTCATTTACTGACATTTAAAATAACTCAATTCAATACCTTGATTAAAAAAGAATCATAGTTACAGGTCTATAAAGTTTATTCCATGTCAGTGTTTTTATAAAATATGAAAGACAAAAAGAACGATTTAATATTTCATGGAGCTGCATTTATTTAATTTATAGGATTGCTCTATACTGGCATATATGTCCCAAGGGTCTAAAATTTTCCTGGCACTTAATAAGTCCCCAGTGAACATTTGTGAAATGAATGAATGAATGACGATATATTTTTTCTTTTGTAGTTTAAATTTTCTTTTTAAAAAAAATTAAATTACATTAGTTGGCAACTGTTCTACTTTAAAGCTCTTAGTTGATAAATGTTGTTAACTTCATATCAATCAACCAAAGACTAATTTATTGGTCCCTAAACTCTAAAAGTCTAGAAACCATTAGCTTGGAATACAATTTTCTGAGTGTGATCACATTAATTTAAAAAGTTTTAAAATTCCATTCCCACTTTACCTTTACTATCTACCTTCACGAAGGAACTATCTCTGTACCTGAATAGTGGATTCGGGTTGATCTAGAAAGTTCTAGGCTAGGCATGGGCATGGGGGGATGCAGGGTGGGGAGGATCAGTGAAGTCAAAATCATTTTGAAAAATAAAGTAGAAGAAAAGAAATAAATAAAGAAAGAAATATTATGTGAATCCAAAAGTTCAGTTAAGAATTCAAGTTGAGGTCAGAGATAGATGGAGTCAATGTTGAAGTAATGAAGATAGGAAATGAACCAAATGATCAACAACAAGATGGGGAGGGAGGGCCCAGATTATTATATGTTCTTCTGAGCATCTACCCACAAATACAGGTTCCAACAGCCCTTTCCAACTCAAGATGCCAATCACAGTTTCAGTTGTTGCCTGAAATCTTGACCAACTGGCTATGAATTAGAAGTTCCCACAACCCCCTACGTGGGTTTGATTAATTTGCTAGAGCTGATCACAGAAATTAGAAATCCTATTTACATAGTAGTTTACCCATTCATTACAAAGGATATTAAATGATACAAATCAATAGCCAGATGAATGGTTACATAAGGTGAGGTCCTAAGCAAAGGAGCTTCTGTCCTCATAGAGTTTGGGACCCAATATGGTGGCACACAAAAAGAACCATTCTGGTTCTCCAAATTGGAAGTTCTCTGAACCCTCTCCTTTTGGGTTTTTTAAATGGAAGCTTCATTAATAGGCATGATTGATTAACTCATTGACCATTGGTGATTGATTCAACCCCTAACACTTCTCCCCTCCCCAGAAATCAGAGGAGTTGGACTGAAAGCCACAACCCTGGAATCACATGGTTGGTTCTCTCAGCAAACAGGCCCAATGCTTAGGTGTTTTTCAAGGTAAGTCTTTAAGATAACAAAAGACTTTTACTGCTCTCACCACTTAGGAGAGTCCAAGGGTTTTAGGAGCTCTATGTCAGGAATGGGTTGTAGACCAAATATATACATTTCTTATTGTAATTCACAATATCACACCATCCATACTATTTTCTACTCTAATTTAATAACAACCAAATGAACAAAACAAAAACATAGCAGTGTTAGGGATGGTTTTTCACAAATGTTAGGTAAATAATTAGTTGTGCTGGTCAGGGCACCCTTTAAATAGCGGTATAGATATATTCTGTAAGAAAAATGCATTCCCTCTATCTTTAGAATGTAAAACTCCAAAACTACACTGAGGAAACAACACAATTAAGAGTATCTACAGCCTCACTCAGGAAATGTGAACATTGCCAAAGACATAATACAGAAAGATATGGAAAATAATGCCTAGCTTATGTTTCATGGCATTTAGAAAGAATGCCTTTTGATAAATATGTTTAAAAACTGTATTGGAAATATCACAAGTTCTATGGATATATTGGAGAGGTTGTTTTTTTGTTTGTTTGTTTTTGAACTCATAATCCTGAGATTAAGACCTGAGCTAAGATCAAGAGTCAGATGCTTAACCGAGCGACCTAGGCACCACTATATTGGAGGGTCTTAAATATTTCGTAAGAAAATCCCCAATATTGATTGATAAGTATATTTATAAATGTTTCCAATGTGTTATATTCTCATATACTTATTCTGTGAAGGCCCGTAATGGAAATATGTATTGACACTAAGTATCTATGTGGGTGGGCCCTGGTGACCAACTTTTATGCTTTGGCAGCTTCATCATTATTGTGTGTGTGTATATCAGCTAATAATTTTTAGTACTGCATACTAAAAAAAGTGAATAAAACATATGTATCATTTAGTGCTCAGATATGTAATTTTTATTACTCCCTAAATGCCTCTTTTCCTTCCACTGGATGTGAAGCTTTGTGAGGAAAATAAAATTATCTTTCACTGCCTTGCAGATCAATAGCATGTTATATAGTTGTTTGATTCTTTTCTTCAAAGTCAGGTGATATCCAGATAATTGGAAAAGACTCTAGATGAATAATCTTTGGTCTTTTTCTCACATCTCACATTCAGTCCATCAGAAAATAATATTGGCTTTGCTTTCAAAATGCATCTAGAATATGACCACTTTTTTTTTTCCATCTCCACTGCTACAGCCATCATCTCACCATTATCTCACTATCATTTTACACCTGGAAGACTGGAGGAACAGTCAAAAGAATCTTTCTGATTCTTTCATCCCATGAACTATTCCCATAATTTACAATCAGAATAATCCAAGTGAGTGAGGTCAAACTTATGCTCAGTAGCAATAGCTCTTCACTTCACTTAACGTTCCATAGCTCCTAGAACCATCTTCATAGCTGCTTACAAGTTTCTACGTTCCGCGCAACACCTCCACCTCCTCTCCACTCTACTTGATCTCCTGCAACTATTCCCTCCCTCACTCCACTCCATCCTCATTGCCCCCTGGCTAATGCTAGAGCATGTGAACACACCAGGCCTTTTGTTCCACCTGGTATCTCTGCTACACAACACAAATATTCACATGCACTCCCAATCTCCATTTTGTACTATTTTTTCATAGACTTTATAAACTTCTATAATAATACATAATTAACTTATTTATTTTATTTTTCATTGGCATCTCCCACTAAAACATAAGGTCTAGAAGGGTATATACATCTTTTAATATTTAACTTATAAATTATATTTATGTATTAATATTCCATAAATAAAATAATATAAAAATAAATGTATTTATATTTTATAGTGTTATAGTTTTACAGAAATTCATACAATTATAAACCCAATGACTAGACTAGCATTCAGCAAATATTAGGTTCTCTTAGTCACATTAGTATGAATGAATGAATGAATGAATGATTCTAAAAAACAATATCCCAGAGTTTTATTTAAACTTATGTAGATATTAAAATATTCAACCAGAAATCACAATCCTTAAAACTTGAGAATATCTTTCATTCTTATGAAAACAAAATCCTTAAAAACTTGAGAATATCTTTCATTCCTACATATTTATTGAATTTATAAACCAGTTCAATTACTACAGTAACTTTTCAACTAAAAAATGACATATAGTTCCTGATTTGTCTTGAGAATTGCAGTTTTTTTCTTGTAACATATATGAAAATGGAAAAGAGCCAGGGTAGAGTATTATGTACAGACCAATGTAGGAAGAAAGCTATTCAGAGATCCAGAAAGGTAGAAGGTAGCTTTATCATACTGGGCTAGATTTTAAGAACAGACTGAAATCTTGGAAAAAAGACTTGGAGGGGAAATAATCAAAAAAATATCCCATGTAGGAAGTAGGGTGCAACTATTAATAATGCAATCTATAAATTATTAAGTATCCACCGCATTGCAGTCATTCAATCCCAGTACATAAAAAAGTTAGATAAATGGGAGCTTAGAAATAAGAGTAAAAGCAGGAAGACCATTAGACTAAATAGGAAGAATTGACTAAGGACTTCAACTTGTAAATCCCATTATCAGCCATGAGCACTGCACAACGTGAACATATCACAGTAGAAGGAAACTATGGCTAACACTTAATTTGGAATCCTCCATTCCAACAGCATTCATTCCAATACAGTGTCTATTCTGAACCGTGTAGTTTTCATAGCCTATACCCTAATGCTAATTTACTGTTACAAAATAATTAAAGGTATTTTATAATTTCACTAAGATCCATTTCATTAAAAAAGACATTATTTTTGGATGTTTAATGTCTTCACAAGCACACTCATTAATGCTGGTCAACATATCACATGAAAACCTATAGAAAGAGTCAGTAATTATGTCTACTTATATTCAGGGCAATGAAAATGTCAGCATGTTAAGCATCCTCATAAGATTACAACCTTCCCTTTACACCAGAACAGACGACAGTTAATTTAATACCTGGCATAATGGAAAACTTCAGCAAATCTAACAACTCCCTAATGGCTTCTTGCCACAGCTGCTTGATGGGGGAAGAGAGTGTATCAAATTTTTATTCCTATTTAAGCTCCAGAGAAACAGGCTTGTTTATTTATAGGAAAACAATGCTTTAACAGTAGCACTTAAAATATATTGCCTGCCATTTTTAATATTTATTATTTCATAGTGACTGATAAAAACAGAAAGAAATAAAATTTTAAAGACAGAGATACAGCTTTGTCAAATTCTTTCTGAGACTCGGGTTAAGAAAGCTATCAGTGACAGCTCCTTTGGAGGAAGAAACATTATTTAGTCAATTTCAGATAATGAAAAATAATATAACAGATAAAAGGAAACTACTGTTTAATTTATTTGCTTTCACAGTATAAATTGAAACTGTTGTACAGATGACTTAATCACTTCTTTTTATATAACATATATGTGAAAATTGAAAGCTAAGTAATCAAAAAGATGCAAAGATCTAATTCCTTGCAATAGAACATACAAAAATGTCAAGGGGTAATTCTGGGGAAAGGTATTTTAAGAGAGACTGCATGCATGATATCCTCCATTTTTCCTCGAAAGATATCATATGACATGAATACAATTCTTTCTTGCCATTACTTCCTCTTATATTTCTGAGTTGGTTTCTCTTTTGAAATCATTTCCACTACCTTTCCTCAGTAAAAAGTATTACCTCAACTAAAGAAAGTAATCTGACCTGTGGACTCTGGGAAACAAACTGAGAGCTTCAGAGGGGAGAGGGGTGGGGGATTGGGATAGGCCGGTGATGGGTATGAAGGAGGGCACATATTGCATGGTGCACTGGGTGTTATATGCAAATAATAAATCATGGAACATTGCATCAAAAACTGGGGATGTACTGTATGGTGACTAATATAACAAAATAAAAATTATTTAAAAAAAAAGAAAGAAAGTAATCTGACCTAACAAAAACCCTAACATTTATATTTTGAATCCTTATTTAAAAAGCTTTTATTACTTTATTTAAGAGAGTATGAGCAAGAGAGCACACACAGGGAGAGCAGCAGAGGGAGAGGGAGAAGCAGACTCCACATTGAGCAGCAAGCCTGATGTGGGGTTCTATCTCAGAACCCTGAGATCATGACCTGAGCCAAAGGCAGCCGCTTAACCGACTGAGCCACCCAGGCACCCCTATTTTGAATCCTTTTTTAGCCTATATTTGGAAAAAATAAATAATTACTGGCTATAAAATGCACCTTGTAATTACTATTTATTAAAAATTTTGTGAAATTAAAAAAAAAAAAAAACTCCAGGGAAAATGTCAAAGAACACTGGTTTTAAAACCTGAATGAGTAAGCAAGAGAAATGGGACTAAGATATCAGCCAACAAAATTCCCCTTTGAATCATTTCATAAATAAGTAAGAACTCATTGAATATTTTGTTTTCATTTTTGAGGATTATGTAAACAAAGAAAAATTTTACAAGTCTTTTGAAAATCATAATCCTATCTAGAACCCTATGTGATTTTAAGAAATGTGAGGCTGTTTCAGNAGAACCCTATGTGATTTTACGAAATGTGAGGCTGTTTCAGGGAAATGCGGAAGGTTCAGACAAACACTCATAAAATCATATTTCAAAAGATAACACTCATATCCCTTACCAAGACACAAGATGCTCTGTGACCTGTCCTCATCCAACTATCTCTTTGCTCTCACTTACCCATTTTAGTATAAGTGATACAGAACGGGTTAGAATTTCCTACATCAGTATTCTCCTTCACATCTCTGTGACTTTTTACTAGTGCCCTGAAAAATAAGAATTTTTCCCACCTTATTTCTTTTTTTTAAGATTTATTTATTTATTTTTGAGATATATATATATATATATATAGAGAGAGAGAGAGAGAGAGAGGATGAGCAGGGGAGGGGCAGAAGGAGAAGCAGACTCCCCGCTGAGCAGGAACCCTGCCACAAGACTCAATCCCAGGATCCTGAAATCATCACCCCAGCAGAAGGCAAATGCCTAACCAATTTNAAACCTGCCACAAGACTCAATCCCAGGATCCTGAAATCATCACCCCAGCAGAAGGCAAATGCCTAACCAATTTGGCCATCCAGGCGTCCCTCCCACCTTATTCCTTTAACAAACAGGAAAATAAAATCTTATTCATTTCCAAGAAATCAAATTAAGTATCTCCACTAAAATTCTTTTCCTGGCCTTCTGAGATGAGTTGAGTTCCCCTCATGTACCATGCACCCTAAACATACCATTATAATATCACCACTTAACATACTATGTGGAAATTATCTGTTTTCTGTGGTTTGCTTCTACTAGGTTATAAATTTCTTAATTAGAAAAACCTGGCTATATTTATCTCCGACTTTCTAGTGCCTAGCATAATGACTGGCACTCAAAGGGTGCTAAAATGTCTATCACAAAATAATGAGATCGTCCTCAGAACTTGGTAATTGGTAATAGGTCAAACCGCCTTGGCATCTGTGGAATTAGCATATACTATGTTCACGTAACTTCTATTGCAGTATGTTGCTACAATTTTTCTATTTTATTATTAGTTATTGTTGTTAATCTTTTACTAATTTATAAACTAAACTTTATTACAGGTATGTTTGTATAGGAAAAAACACAGAATATATAGGATTTTATACTATCCGTGGTTTCAGGCATCCACTCGGGTCTTAGAACATATTCCCAGTGGATAAAAGGGGTGGGGGAGGCTACTGTACTCTATCTATATTTTAGTGTCAATGGTATGAACAGCAGTCAGTTTTCCTTAAAACATGAAAGCCAACAAATTATGTTACTGGTAACAGTTTGTCCTAAAGTCTAATTTATAGTTATTTAATTGAATGGGAAAAGTGTAAAATAAGCACATAGAAACTTTAGATGTTGATGAAAACACTAAAATATAAACATTTTAAGCACAGTTGTATGCAAATATCGGTCTTAATCGTTCACACTGAATATAAAATATAAAATATAAATTCTAGTTTTATGATACTCAGACACCATCAGCCTTAATCATAACACTGGTAAGAAAATATCTACTGTAACTTTTCATTTTTTCTGACTTCCTAGCACAACTAACAGAACCTGCATTCATATAATCAAAAATTCCTGGAATATTAATATTTTTGACACCATCTAAAGAATTCTCTTAATTAGGCTTCACTCTCTAAAATGTATGTATGTGTATCTGATGTCAAATTCTGAGTTAAAATAATAACATTAAGTCATATTTTCTTTACCTCTGGAATTCTAAATAAAATACTTAAAGAAACTCATTAAAACTTGCTTCTCTAGAAAAAATGTTCCCCAGTGTTGAAATATAAGCAGGCTTATCAATCAGTAGCTATAATACTTTGAAACTTTTATTTTTTATTTTTTTTTAAAGATTTTATTTATTTATTCGATAGAGATAGAGACAGCCAGTGAGAGAGGGAACACAAGCAGGGGGAGTGGGAGAGGAAGAAGCAAGCTCATAGCAGAAGAGCCTGATGTGGGACTTGATCCCATAACGCCAGGATCACGCCCTGAGCCGAAGGCAGACGCTTAACTGCTGTGCCACCCAGGCGCCCCGAAACTTTTATTTTTTAGAGAGAGAAGAGAGAATGGGACTGAGTGGGGGAGAGGCAGAGAGAAAAGGAGAGAGAGAATCCCAGGCAGCNATCCCATAACGCCAGGATCACGCCCTGAGCCGAAGGCAGACGCTTAACTGCTGTGCCACCCAGGCACCCCAAAACTTTTATTTTTTAGAGAGAGAAGAGAGAATGGGACCGAGTGGGGGAGAGGCAGAGAGAAAAGGAGAGAGAGAATCCCAGGCAGGCTCTGTGCTCAGCGTGGAGCCCGACATGGGGTCATTCAAACAATTCTGAGATCATGACCTGGACTGAAATCAAGAGTTGGATGTTTAACTGACTGAGGCACCCAGGGGCCCCTGGTGATTTGAATCACTTTACGGGGTACGATTTCATCTCTTGATCAACCTATAAGTTAGGTATTCCACTGAACTTATATTAAAAAAATAATAATAATAAAGCATTAAAAGTCATTAGCACCCAGAAGCCATTCTGTTGCAGTAAAGTGGTTAAACATAAATTGTATAAGAAAACATTTGATTGGCCCCTGGGTGCCTCAGTTGGTTAAGCGTCTGCCTTTGGCTCAGGTCATGATCTCAGGGTCCTGGGATCTAGAGCCCGTTTTAGGCTTCCTGCTCAACAGAGAGTCCGCTTCTCCCTTTCCCTCTGCTCCTATCCCCACTCATGTTCTCTTTCTTGCTTTCTGTCTCTCAAATAAATAAAAGTCTTTAAAAATAGAAAAGGAAACATTTGAGGGCCTATTAAGGTGAAAGTATATGTGAATGCAGTCTTTGAGATATTCTGATAACGACTAGACAAAGAGGATTTTTCCCTGCTTGTAACTAGTTATTATTAATACTTATCTGCCTTCCTATACACAATCAGTCTTTGGTACCAGAAAATTTTAGAAAACAGTAAGAAATAGTAAAATTTATATATATAACAATACTAAGACCACAAGAAGGTTCAAAGAAGACAGATGGTCAGATATTACAGGGAAAAAAAATTATTTCTAAAATTCATCCAGCTTTTGATTAACATTTTCTCCAGTACTTCAGCCACTGTTAAAAGTGTAGAAGACAAAAAGACTACCAAAACTAGATGATCATACTAAAAATTGGCGGTGAAAACCTTAATGTACATCAGAATTTCGTGAAGGTGATCTACCCCACATCCCACCCCCCCAGCTGAGTTTCTAATCTGAATATTTGGGTTAGGGTTGAAGAACTTGGATTTCTAATGAGTTACTGTATGCTGAGAGGATAGCAACAGATACTTGAGGGTCAATCCTATCTGCACATTATGGGCATCAGGGGAATATTTACAATATGCTCACACTCAGGCTTGCCACCTGAGTTTCTCAAAAGATTGATTGTTGGAGGCAAGACAACGCTATGCACTTTAGAAGCTCTCCAGGTGTTTCCAATAAGTCTAGAAGAAAAGTGTAGTTTTCAGGAATGATGTGAAACAGTTGGGCGCTGCCATAAAAATTGAGTACCCAAAGCTTTAAAACACTGGAGTAGGGTATTTCATGATAACAATTAATCATATGTACATAACATTTTCCACTGTGTGATGTGCTCACCTATGCTTTATCTTCCTTAATTTTGATCTTTACCACAATCCAATACATAAGAAATAATTTCCACTTTTCAGAAAAATGATCTTAAGTTCAGGAACCTTTCTGAAAAAGTGCCACAGGTAACAACTATCATATGCAGGCAGCACAACTGAAACCCAAGCATTTGGGTTGTAAGTTAAGTTGTTATTGCTGTATGCCATACGNTTTTTTTTAAAGATTTTATTTATTTATTCGATAGAGATAGAGACAGCCAGTGAGAGAGGGAACACAAGCAGGGGGAGTGGGAGAGGAAGAAGCAAGCTCATAGCAGAAGAGCCTGATGTGGGACTTGATCCCATAACGCCAGGATCACGCCCTGAGCCGAAGGCAGACGCTTAACTGCTGTGCCACCCAGGCACCCCAAAACTTTTATTTTTTAGAGAGAGAAGAGAGAATGGGACCGAGTGGGGGAGAGGCAGAGAGAAAAGGAGAGAGAGAATCCCAGGCAGCCTCTGTGCTCAGCGTGGAGCCCGACATGGGGTCATTCAAACAATTCTGAGATCATGACCTGGACTGAAATCAAGAGTTGGATGTTTAACTGACTGAGGCACCCAGGGGCCCCTGGTGATTTGAATCACTTTACGGGGTACGATTTCATCTCTTGATCAACCTATAAGTTAGGTATTCCACTGAACTTATATTAAAAAAAATAATAATAATAAAGCATTAAAAGCCATTAGCACCCAGAAGCCATTCTGTTGCAGTAAAGTGGTTAAACATAAATTGTATAAGAAAACATTTGATTGGCGCCTGGGTGGCTCAGTTGGTTAAATGTCTGCCTTTGGCTCAGGTCATGATCTCAGGGTCCTGGGATCTAGAGCCCGTTTTAGGCTTCCTGCTCAACAGAGAGTCCGCTTCTCCCTTTCCCTCTGCTCCTATCCCCACTCATGTTCTCTTTCTTGCTTTCTGTCTCTCAAATAAATAAAAGTCTTTAAAAATAGAAAAGGAAACATTTGAGGGCCTATTAAGGTGAAAGTATATGTGAATGCAGTCTTTGAGATATTCTGATAACGACTAGACAAAGAGGATTTTTCCCTGCTTGTAACTAGTTATTATTAATACTTATCTGCCTTCCTATACACAATCAGTCTTTGGTACCAGAAAATTTTAGAAAACAGTAAGAAATAGTAAAATTTATATATATAACAATACTAAGACCACAAGAAGGTTCAAAGAAGACAGATGGTCAGATATTACAGGGAAAAAAAATTATTTCTAAAATTCATCCAGCTTTTGATTAACATTTTCTCCAGTACTTCAGCCACTGTTAAAAGTGTAGAAGACAAAAAGACTACCAAAACTAGATGATCATACTAAAAATTGGCGGTGAAAACCTTAATGTACATCAGAATTTCGTGAAGGTGATCTACCCCACATCCCACCCCCCCAGCTGAGTTTCTAATCTGAATATTTGGGTTAGGGTTGAAGAACTTGGATTTCTAATGAGTTACTGTATGCTGAGAGGATAGCAACAGATACTTGAGGGTCAATCCTATCTGCACATTATGGGCATCAGGGGAATATTTACAATATGCTCACACTCAGGCTTGCCACCTGAGTTTCTCAAAAGATTGATTGTTGGAGGCAAGACAACGCTATGCACTTTAGAAGCTCTCCAGGTGTTTCCAATAAGTCTAGAAGAAAAGTGTAGTTTTCAGGAATGATGTGAAACAGTTGGGCGCTGCCATAAAAATTGAGTACCCAAAGCTTTAAAACACTGGAGTAGGGTATTTCATGATAACAATTAATCATATGTACATAACATTTTCCACTGTGTGATGTGCTCACCTATGCTTTATCTTCCTTAATTTTGATCTTTACCACAATCCAATACATAAGAAATAATTTCCACTTTTCAGAAAAATGATCTTAAGTTCAGGAACCTTTCTGAAAAAGTGCCACAGGTAACAACTATCATATGCAGGCAGCACAACTGAAACCCAAGCATTTGGGTTGTAAGTTAAGTTGTTATTGCTGTATGCCATACGATTATTATATCTATAGGACACTGAAGAGACCAGTATAGGGAGAGCAGACGCTCTATTAGGNAGACTGAGAGAATAGCCTTGGCCACTAACAGGAAGGAGAATATCAAAAGACTGAAGTGCATTTGTTTGATGAATTTGGGTATTGAGTTTGAGTCATTTAAGGACCAGCTTCCTCCATAGAGACTGATCTCCCTCTACTGGAAAAACTGAGAAGTTGAGTGGTTGCCTAAGAACAAATTAGCCTTTTATTACCTCTACTGCATGACCATGAACCACCACATTCTGACTTACCAGAAAGAAAAGTGAACTAAGGGTAGATCCAGAGTCCCTTCTTTTGGATAACAGTGCTCAAGTGGCTCTCTTACCAGGTTCTCTTGAGTGGGGAAACCTACTACACATTCAATTTGCCAGATTCACAAAAGGAATTAAATGGGAAGGGAAGTATCTATATCATCATATTTATTGTGCTGCCACAGGGCACTTGAAATCTCTTGTTATTTTGCCAGCAATGAATAGGCCAAGACATGGAACCTGTCCTTCTTTCAGGGGTGACTTGATTACATGCTGAGAGCCTAAAACCAAGTGCCAGTGACTTTAAAGCAGAGACTGACTTACATTGAAATCCCAGAGATGGCTCATTAATTCTGGGTCCTTGGTAATCATCTTTCTCAGGCCGCATTTCTACACATGCTCATTCAGTTATAAAGTGGAAAGGAAAAGCATCCAAGCTAGACAATTTAATTCCACACATAATCTTTCATGCCTCGTGTAGAAAACAAACAAACAAAAAAACCAGCCCTACCTCATCCTGACGATCAGGGTCAATTACCTTGTCAAGATGTTGACTCTTCTTCTTGCCTTCTTGTCTCTGGATACAAGGAGTCAAAATTTCTCTGGTGACCTCCATAGTCAGCTTTCATGGTAACTTTTTTGTGACTCCTGGCAAGAGTATGACACAGGACCTCTATCCCTGCATAACATAAAAGAATGGGGACAGGAAGGCCAAAATTTTGCTGTGGGTCATTGGGAGTCTTAGAAGTACTTCTGCTTTTACTTTTTGGTTTCCAGAGTGAGGTCTTCTTTCTATTGGGGTTAGAACATTATGTGGGGATAGGGAATATCTTGACTTAATGGATATGACTGAAGGATGGCAGTCTTTGAGGGTTGCCTCTGAGTTGGTGCTTCAGTTATACCTTTAGAAGCATATACCAGTGCTCTATGAAATGCTAACTACTTCTAAACTGTGTTATTTATGATATAACTAATGGATCCCACAATCATGGGCCAATTCTCAGACTTCTACAACATGACATGGTCTCCTGGTCATATACTATTTTGTGTAGGATTCCAGGTCTGTGGAGGAGGTAGTCCCTAAACCACTAGATAGTCTTGTCAACTAGAGATCTATAAGAAGAAAAGTCAAATCCATATTAAGAATAGATATTTATTCTTCTGAGGAAAAATTGCTTAATTTTACTTCTAAGACAGAAAAGTCCCAATGTAGCTGACTTGCTGCCAAGTGGCCATTTGGCCTCCTCGAAATATATTGCCATATCAGCATGGCTGCCTTGGTCTGTTGTTGACTGATTAGATCTTCAGAAGCTGCAAAAGCCAATTAGTTTTTATAAGTGGTAATTAAGGTTGATGGGCTCATATACAACCTCCATCACTACAACCATAACCAGTTTATTCATGTACCATTTTGCCAATTCCATTGTGGCCACAACAAAGCTGGCTAATGCCAACTAACCAAAACATTTTAAATTCAGTTGTTCAATGTCTCTTCCGTGGTGGGTGAATGCTTTCTCATGTGTTAAAATGTGATATAGTACTCTACATTCTGTGTTCACTCCCATGTCTATTCACAGTTTAACAACCTGATGCCTGTTCCAGACATCCTCATGTGTGATGCTTCAATTGACCCTACCATTAGCTTATAGTATATATTCTCATCTCAGGCTACTTCTCTTTCCATACAAAGTAGGTGGGCATTTGCACT